>NW_027397074.1:83301567-83389045 GCF_003265705.2 Callorhinus ursinus | reverse complement strand
CTGGAGTTTTCCCGTTCTCATTGATCGGTAAACTTGGTCTTGGCTTGCTGGCTGTTCGTGCTGATCTTCTGGGGGAGGGGCTTGTTGCCGTGGTTCCCAAATGTCTTTGCCGGAGGCTGAATTGCCCCGCCCTTGTCGGTCCGGGCTAAGCAAGCTGCTTGGGTTTGCTCTCAGGAGCTTTTGTTCCCTGCAAGCTCTCGGTACAGCTTTGGAGGACCAGGGTGAAAATGGTGGCCTCCCAATCTCCGCCCAGAGGAGCTGAGAACTCGGGGCCCCGCTCCTCAGTGCGCCCCCAGAGAAAAGCAGTCACTCCCGTGTCCCCGGTCTCCGGCCGCACTCCGTGCTCACCCGGCCTGTGACCGAGCGTTTCTATGTCTGGCACCCGACCCCGTGTGGAGTCTCCAAACCCAGCAGATCCCTGCGGTGCGCTCCCGCGCCGCTCCTCCCGGGGGAGGAAGGGGAGTCTCCCCGGCTCTGCCGCTTGTTGGGTCCCTGCTGGAGGAGCAGTGGCCCGACTGGGCCGCAGATCACAGTTTATGGCCACCCCGAGCTGAGAGCCCGCGCCTCGGCTCCGTCTCTGCAGCCGGCTTCCCCGCTCTGATCCCTGGGAGCTCTGCCGCACTCAGGCACCCCCGGTCTTTCTGTGACCCCGAGGGTCCTGAGACCACACTGTCCCGCGAGGGTTCCACCCCCCGCTTAGCCACTGGAGCGACGTCCCTCCGCCGAGCCAACTTCTAAAAGGTCCGATTTTGTGCTCCGCGGCTCTAGCACTTGCCAGAAGCGGCCGACGGAGGCCCCTCCCCCGCCGTCTATCCTCCCGAATATCGCCTCGGATTCACTTCTCCGCACGTCCTACCTTCCAGTAAGTGGTCGCTTCTCTGTTCAGAGAGTTGTTGCTGCTCTCTTCTTCGGTCTCCTGTTGAGTTCGTAGGTGTTCAGAATGGTTTGATCCCTATTCAGCTGAATTCCTGAGACCAGACGAAATCCAGGTCTCCTACTCCTCCGCCATCTTGCTCCTCTTGATTTTGATTTTCTTACACTGATCCTTGTTCAGTCTTTGTTGTCTTAAATTTGGCTTTCATCATCTTGAGGAGTTGTCTATTGAAATTTCTAACGGAGCTTATGTATGTATTTGTCCAGAAAATCAGAATGAAAGAATCATCGCTAACTTACTTTCCTGGGAGTTTTATAGAGAGGTCTGTGAATAAACCTCTTAAAATTCGTATCAGAAAAAATAACGAAAGAAATAGAAAAAAAGTATATATTTATGAAAGCTTTTATTAACATCTAGCATGCTATATGCAATGTTAGGTACTATGAGGAAGACAGAATAAATGTTAAAGTCAGTCCTTCCTGTCAGCCCATTTTACATAGAACCTATCTGTAGAGTCAGTCCAAAACTATCTAACATGGATTTCTGGACCCCCGGAAAGCTGAAAATATATTGCAGGGGTTATATATGTTTCTGTGAAAATGTTTAAAGTGTTTAATTTTTATCTGTAATTGAATGAAAACCCCACCTGATCTAGACCACCACTCTATAATTAGGTCATGCCTACACTGTGCCTGCATTGGAGACTTCTTTAGTGCAAAGCTATGGCAACTGTTATAGGCTCATTAAAAAAAAATGGCAGAAGTGGCCTATCATTGGTCTCATTATGGCATTTTGGGGAGAATCTGTTTGATAGTAGTAACACATTTACATTGAGAATAGATATTTGCTTTGGTGAAACATCATGTGAATAAATTAATGTTGATCACTTTGAATTAATTAGTGTTTTCATTGGGTTTATATTTAAAAGTTTTTTCTTTTATGATTTTATAAGAGCCATAAAGCACAAAAATTCATCAATAGCTTTTTGCTTGTTAATGCTTAAGTGACAGAATAATTAAAATAATTTAATTTACCAATGTGGGTATGTGTATATATATTTTTTACTTATTTGAAGAAGACTGGTAGAGAGTGTAGAGGTCTGATGCCACCTATTAAGAAGGTATAACTGTTTCCTATATGGGGGTCAAGGCTGGACTAGAGGACCAGCATGTTCTTCCAAGTTTGGGAGTCTACGATCCAAAGTCCTGGCCAGGCGTTGTGGAAGATCAAAGAAGGAGCTATCTGTGTGGGCTGGCTAGGTTTTAATGGAACAAGGCACACAGGAACTCCGCTGGATCTTACTGAAAAGGCTTGAATTTGGAAAGACAGGAAGGAAGGGGGAGAGGGTGTGTATTCCTGATGTGTGGATGAGACCTGGACTTTTACTGGACTTTAGAAGGAATGACTTGGTGGGAGGGGAATCCTCATCTGCGGGAACAGGTTACAGGCAGTTGGGAGGCCAGTGTCTGGACCTGGGAGGGAGCAGCAGGCTATAGGGGCTGCTGTGGGTCTTGAAAAAGGAAGTGACTGGATTGGGTGGGAGCTTAGGCCCTTCAGTGTTCTGGCAGAGGACATGCGTACAGAGGGTATGCATTCAGAGACCGCAGTCTTTGAAGAGCATGAACGCAAAGACCAGGAAGTGGCATCCTCTTGGGCTTTCTTCCTACTGTGGGTTAGAATTATGTATTACTGTTGATTTTGTTTTTTCTCCAACTAGAAAGTAAGCTCCCTAAGGGCAGGGACATTATCTGTATTTACTCACTGCTGAATTCCCAGGACCCTGTGCATGGTAGATGCTCAATAAATATTTGATAAATGAGCAAATAAATAAAAATATGTATGAATTCAGGCAGATGAATAATAAACTGGAAAGAAATTTCAAAGAAGGAACTGATTTTTTAAAATGCTCAGAAAAGAAACATGATATTTTAGTCGTTATCTTGTAAAACGTAATCAAATGTAATAATTAAAAAAGTTATCTCAGGTAGCCCAGTTCATGCCTGGCTGGGTCATAGAAATGCTCAGATTCTCAGATACCCGTTCCTTCCCCCAGTGAGATGAACGTGTGGGGACCTCCCTCTTCTCTTCCTGTCTGGTTAGATCCTCCTTTGTGTGAAATGCTATCACCAAGGCTACTGGAACGGCCTTCTGATATAATAAATTGGATGATAAAGAAAGTTAGAGAATCCTTTTTTCTTTTGGCAAGGCTTGTCTTTAAGTCTCCTACAATATACTGCTGGAGCCCGAGAAAGCCTATTTTTGTGGATAGAGGGTGAATATTATCAACCTGTTCTATTTGCATTCCTCTCTCAGGGCTCTCCACCTGTCCCCCACCCACAGAAGCTTTGGGATAACTGAGGACAAAGTCCTGCAGAGACACAAGGGGCCAAAGCCCATTCAGATATTCTAAAAAAAAAAAAAAAGTTACCTTCATTACACACCCAAGATTGGAGCTTTAGGGAAAGTATAAACCCTTTATTTATCCATAAGCAGGACCACCCAAGAAACTGAATAATAATTTCCCAGCAGTTATCCTAGATTTGAGGAATTTTTTTTCTTTTTTATTCCCTTTAAAAATGATAGTGTATTAAAACCGAAGGGACCCTTAGTCTCCCAGATTATCCTGTGCAGCTCCAGACGTTACAGGTGAGGACACGAAAACCCAATGGTGGCTGGCAGCATGCTGACTACCGGGTACTCAAGACTGGAGCTCAGACTTCCAGCTCTAGTTTCCAGCCATCGGTATTTTTTCCACTGTGACTTTTAACTTCTACTTTTTTTTAACTGTTTAATTTTCACACAGCTCTGGTTATCTGTTGTCAGTGGGTCTTCACTGAGCTATGGGTCAGTATTCAACACCCCACTGCATACTTACTCAGTGCTAGATGTTGGGACAAGGTGCTAAGAGGTGGGACTGACCTGTGGGGACAGAGAGGCCCCGGGCTTGCAGTGCCCCCTGAGACTGGCTGATGCCATGGGGTTTATGTAACCAAGGGGGCATCGTTGTTCACGGTCTCTGTGCCTGAAATCTGTGAAAATCCACTTTTGTGTAAGGGAAAGAAAAGCAGCAGAAGGAATCATGAAGAGGCACCCACGAGGTGTTTCGGGCGAGGATAACAGAGCGAAACTCTTATCACAAACACATTTCACCTTGGCTCTGAGTGTCAGAGTAAATTATCACTTGTTATCACTGCCCTTTGAATTTTGATTTTTAGCTCTTTCTTCACCTGGAAGCAACTTGTCTGCACTTTCAACTTTATAAGTCTTATCTTTGAAATAAAGGTCTAATTTTTATGAAATCCACAGGTTTTGCATACCTGCCAAAGACATGGGTTTTGATAATTCGGTAGGGAACTGTCAAAGGTGTCAGTCACTTTACAAAACCATCAGCCTCAAAATCCCTCAGGCATTCAGAATTTTCTGACTGCTCTATTTCTGTTATTTGAAAGGGAACTCCGGGCTCATTCCTTTGTACCCTAAGGAGGCCTGAGCCAGATGAAATTGCGCTCTACCTTTTCAACAAATAAAATTCTAAATGGTGACAGACCAACTGATTTAAGTAAAAATTTCCATTATTACCCAGTCTTATAAGCTCATATCAGGGTCTTTCAACCTCGGCACCCCTTGACATTCCGGGCTGGAAAATTCTTTGTCGTCGGGGCTGTCCTGTGTTTTGTAGGATGTTTATCAGCATCGCTGGCGTCTACCCACTATGCCAGCAGCAACCCCCTCCTCAAATGTGACAACCACGAGTGCCTCCAGATATTGTCAGATGTCCCTGGTTGAGGACCCCTGCCCTACACGAGGCCTAAAACTCAGGTTGAGTCTCTCTGCTGCCAGGGAATTGTATCTACAAGCTGGGAAGTTAAGGAACACTGATCTCTTTGAACCCCTGAATGGTTGGCTATCATAATAGCTGTGCTATTAGGGTGCCTGAACCTCCATTTCTTCAGCTGTAAATGATAATAAAAATGAAAGGCTATAAAGCTACTTATGCTAGTTTCAGTTAACCTAGTATTAATAGTTAATGCTGATTGCGTAGTCGTGTCCACAGCCCGTGCCCGGTTCCCTGCTCAGCGGGGAGTTGGCTTCTCCCTTTCCATCTGCCCCTCCCCCTGCTTGTGTTCCCTCTCTCACTGTCTCTCTGCCTGTCAAATAAATAAATAAGATCTATTTTGGGTGGCTCAGTCGGTTAAACACCTGCCTTTGGCTCAGGTCATGATCCCAGGGTCCTGGGGTTGAGCCCCACATCAGGCTCCCTGCTCGGCAGGAGGCCTGCTTCTTCCTCTCCCACTCCCCTTGCTTGTGTTCTCTCTCTATCAAATAAATAAATAATTAATTTAAAAAAATAAGATCTTAAAAAAAGGATTTAATTCAAGGGGCATCTGGGTGGCTCAGTCGTTTGAGCGTCCAACTCTTACTTACGGCTCAGATCATGACCTCAGGGCCATGGGATCAAGCCCTGCATCAGGCTCCATGCTCAGCATGGAGTCTGTTTAAGATTCTCTCACTCTGCCCCTCCCCCTGTTTGCATGCACACGCGCGCTCTCTCTCTCTCAAATAATTTTTTTAAAAAAAGATTTAATTCAATGTTATAAACACCTTACTTTTCTCTCATTTTTGCGTCACTAATGTACGTGTGCAATGAATGTATATCCCTTCAGCTCATGCTTCTCTCTCATGTCACGAAGCGCACATCCCCCCAGCAAACTGAATTCCACTCTGGCTCCGTCACTGTAGTCTGTGTGACCTGGGACACATGAGTGATAACTTTTTGTCTCCTGAAGTTCTTATGAGAAGGAAATGAAACAGTGTCTGAGAAACTGCTTTAGAAATCCTAGTACTTAACACAAAAGTAAGTTGCTATTATTGTTACCATTGCCATGTCACCGACATCCCCACTGCCATGAATCATGCCTTGCATATTCTGAATGTGCTTCTGGCCCTTGCTTGAGTACGTAGGTTAACACAGATCGGCATGGGGACAGCTACACTCTTACCAGACGAGGGCGTTGCCGCCACTGGGTGAGTTCTACAATTCCCCAGCGATTGGCATAATTTTCCCATGTTCAGCAACATGATGGGACATTATGGAAATAGTCTGAGAAAAACTTTTTATCCAGCATGCATCATTTTGTGCTCTGTAGACAGCAGGTAAACTTATGTCCTCCTTGAAATCTGTAATGATAAAATGGCCCAGGCATTAAATTTTTATTTTATGGAAACCTGTAGCCCTCACACAAGAAAAATACACAAATACACTTTGCTTTTATTTTATTAAACCCTGACTCCCTTGATTCCCTAGCGTTTGTTTTGAGAAAAATTGGCAACATCACCATAATAGCCTGATTTAAAAACCACTGTTACTCTGCTCGGGGAATAGGCTGTGATGGGAACAGTTCCAGGAAAAAGCCACAGTATTATCCTGTAGCGTCATCATCATATCCAACAGAAACCTTGTCTTTTACTCAGTGATCTACTTATTCAGCATGTATAGCACACTGCCTGCCTATAGTCATACGAATGAATGAACGAATGAACAATGGAAGGAAAGAAGAAAGGGATGAAGGGAGGGAGGGACTGTGCTGATGTGCAGGGGTTCACTTCAAAAAGCCAAAATAAATGACAGAAACATACGTAAATATAGAAGATGCTGATAACGCTCACATTTTTCTACACTGTTGGCTTCTAAAATGGACACAGCTCTTTTCCATTTTAAGATTAGCATAACTTTCTTACACCTTACTTCACTTCCTATTCTAAAAGGCAGTTTCAGACCTGTGACCTGGCTCTGTTCTTCTGCTCATCTCCTAGCTTCCAGACAGTTACTGCATTATACGGTATGTTGGAGGCTCATCCAATGTGTCATTAAAAAAAAAAGAAGCCCACAAGTTATGCCTATATTTGGTTACTTGGTAGAATACTGATCTGCTCGGACTGGTACTGTAGGGGATTTACATCTGGACTGCACTCTCCAGCTCCGCCCATGCCCATTCTTACGGAATTTACAGATCCTAGGTCTACTCTCCCCATCCCTGTGGGTCAGTCTGGGTTCCTTCACCACGAATATAGAATTGATATTAAAAGATAGATCTTAGTGTTCCTTTGACGAGGCACAAGAATGGTGTGTGTGTGTGTGTGTGTGTGTGTGTGTGTGTGTGTGTGTGTGTCTAGGAGAGACTGTGAGTAAGAATGAGGAGCTGGCACACTGAGCCCAGTTAGAGAACAAGTGAGAGTCTTTGGCATTCCAGATTCTTCCTGGGCTCTTCTCTGCCCTTGTACATCAGGATTCACACCTGCGTCCTTAGAAAGCCACTCAGAGTGGCCAAAGCACAAAGAATGATAGGTTAGTGGCAACCAAAACCAAGCCTGATAGAGTTTGCATTATGGTCATAATGCCTATAAATGGGGAAACCTAACTTTATATTTCCTTTGTCCCCTCCACATACTCTGAGTTCAGCTGCAGCTGAGGTTGTGGTAGCACTTCGAGTACAATGACAGCTTCCCACCTCAAGCACCTGCCCCTCCACAGACCTTCCTGGGCTCGACGGGAGGCTGCTCAGCCACATCCAGGGGCAACCAGGAAGTGTGCAAGAGCTGATATTCTCACAGTCCACCCTGAACTAGTGGGGGGTCAGAATCAGTGAATCAATGCCACAACATCCCCATGAACCAAAAGGTTTCTCGGAGACCCCCAGGGGGAACGAGCTCCCACTGACACTAGCACTCACTTCCCCACATGCCTTCTACTGTCCATCTCCCGTCATTGTCTCATTATTTCTACTCCTTCACCTGGGCTTTCCAGGACAACCTCCCAATCAACTGCCTCCAGCCAAGTCCTCATTTTGGGAACTGTTTTGGGAAGAACCAAAACTATAACCAAAGTCATTTCCTGTCATAAAAAGGACTTCACATCTTCCACTCACTCATGTGCCCACCTAGTCTCATCTGATATCAAAGAGAAAGGAGATTTGAGCCATTATAACTTCAATTCCACTACAGAATGTAGCCTCTGAGGCTACCTGATTAAAACTAACTACAGTCCTAAAACAAGACTCTTCCAAGAATAGATCTTAAAAACTCAGTGGGAGTTTGCATTATTTGGGGAGATTTTATACAACATATATACATTTCTTTGGGAGAAATGTTATCTATGTGGTCATATTTTAGAAAATTGATACAGTATACAAACAAAGAATATACCAAGAAGACTTAAATTGTGCTCATTTCCAGTTTTGTAACTTTCTACTTTTTAGGGCCTTGGGTGTGATCTCTAAAATTTTTGAACTTGGTATTATAAGCTATAAAATATGAAAAGAAATGCCCATCTTGCATCATTCTTGGAAATCAGAAGTGCACAGTATTCAATTGGTGCCCAAATGACAGGAAAAACTTAATTTATGGCTTGTTTAAGGAAATAAATATAAGCACATATCAAACAAAAGTCACCCTCCCCTCCAAGAAAACTATTTGGAAACGCTTTCATTTTCTCCCTCACCACACTGACATACTGGAGGAAGAACACTAATCACCATGTGATTCCTCCATCTTCACCTGTTAGGCAAAGTTTTTCCACTCTGCCTGAACTCAAAGGCATGTTCACTTTCATTTAAAAGTCTAACTGATTTGGTGAGCACATACTGAAATACATCTTAGAATGTACTGACCTATGTACTTCAGGTTCTAGTCCTTACTTATGGCTGAGGTAAAAATTAAAATTAGCCTTTGAAAGCATGACCTTGTTAAAAATGATTCCTCCAGGCAATGTGCACTAAGCCATTATTAGAGTATTCCGGTTGAGTATATATTTTTCTTAAATATGCCATTTGTCACTGACTTAATCCTTGCATGCAACACTTCACCTCAAGCCTGATATCTATATTCCAGACAGGCTGATTATGGGATATTTTCCATACACTACTAGAACAAGGGAGCATAGAGAGTATCTAGTTTCTTCCAAATCCTTAGTTTGCAAGTAAAACACAAGAAAACCCAAAGAAATGAAGTTATTTGCTCAAAGTCACACTCAGATTAGATTAAATACCAAGTCAAGAATCTGGGCACTTCTGTAACACTTTTCAACAACATTTCCTAAAGCATGTTTTGGGGAACCCTGGTCCCTTGGGATCCTGTAATCCCTGACTCACAAGAAAAGGGTTCTGTTGTAAAATAATTTGGGGAAATAAGGCACATGTTGGAATATTTAAAAATTCTTAAATTAATGTAGCTAAAAAATAGGTTTTACTGAAGTAAATTCGTCACAGAAAATTTCTTTCCTCTCCATGTATAATTTATTAACATAATCATCTCTTGTTATGTTAAGAAGTGCAGCCTTATTAACTCAAGTCCTTCCGGGATAAAGTTCAAGGACTTCAGTTTAAGATGCCCAACTTTTCATCTACTCACCCACCTGTGTCCCCTGCCGGTCCTGCATGTGTTCTCTACACCCCCAACTAGTTCAGGTCTCCCAGTGTGTCTAGCGTCTCACTTCTCTGCTATCCCTGGGAGATACTGCTAGGGCTTTGAGAGTGGTTTCTGTTGGTTCCTCACTTTCTCCGTCTCCGTCTCTGTCTCTCTGTCTCTTTTATACACACAAACACACACAACCTCACTTGCCATTTAGAGTGCGTTAGGGCGGCATAAGTTTTCCGTTCTTTTGATCTAGAAAATAACACTATAGCAGATATATGCCCCAGATTCTCAACTGAAATTTATATAGTACTATGTTATGTAAAAATATACATGTTAAGTTGAAGAAAAGAAGAGGGATCAACTGCCTCCTGATACATTCTGCCCCGTTTGTCGCTCCCACGCCCGCCAGAAACGTCAGTCTAAGGGGTCAGCAAGTGACGCTGCCAATCTCGGACCTCCCTGCTGACAGAATTCCGCCAACAGAGTAGAAAGAGGCTGAGCATGGGCCTTCAGGGACTACTCAGGAATAGTCAGGAAACACTGAAAAGGATACATCAGTAGAAGAGATGAATAGTTTAGTGAATTAGAATTTTCTGGGAAGTTTTTTAAAAATCTTGTAGGCAGGTGAGAATTCTCAGTAGTATCGAATGCTCTTGACAGGTTTTGAGTAACACAGTAAGCCCGTGTTATTTTCTCTTAGGAGAGGATGGGAGGACTGACACCAAGTGCTGGCCCTTCCATTTCATTCCGGTGTTCCTCCCCCACGGTGGCTGTGTCGGAGTGCCCATACCCTAGCAACTCAGAGGCCATCACCTCCGCATGTTATCCACCTAAGGGACAGAGTACGAAGCTTGAAGCCATGAAAGAAGAGATGTAGGAGACGACACACACAGGTATGTGATGTCTTCCTTCTAAGTAGACATTTAAAGGGCAAACATGGTAAATAAAATCATTCTGCGGACAAAAAACAGCATAAAGTAGAAAGCATCTTCTCTGATTTGATGTTGTAGGGGCAGCTCTAAGACAAGTTCTTCCTATAGAATCTCTACCTCCCTGATCTGAAATACTGTGGACATACTTTAACATTCTAAACACATCTTCAAACTCCTTACTGACTGCCAAGGAGATGAATTAACTGAGTTTTCACACCCTGGATTCCCATACTCTTGATATTTTGTTCCACAATACAGCCACATAATACAGATTCTTGGAAAAACAATGAGGAAAGGAAGCCAAAGAGAGGTAAATAAAGGACCTGAAAAAGTGAACAGATTTGAAATTTTTAAAATAATCTCTGTGCTAAAACAATATCGATAGACCTGTAGACAAGGAAGAAAGGCTCCCTCCAGTGGGAAAAATACTGACCAAAGGGTCCTTCTAAACACTTTCTGATACTTGTATGGTCGTGTGATGCTTTCTAATTTCTGCTGGAGTAACATGGTGAGAACGTGTCTGATTGTATGAATTTATTCTTCTTTAAAGTAATCGCAGAATATAGCTTTCTATTTGTGGTAGGCAGAATAAAGGCCACCCCCCCCGAGATGTCTACCTCCTAATTCCCGGAATCAATGAATCTGTTCCCTTACCTGGTGAAAGGGATTTTGCGGATGTGATTAATTTAAGGATATTGAGGTGGGAGTCATCCTGGACTATCTGGGTGGGCCCAATATAAACATAAGGGTCCTTATGAGTGAAAGAGGAAGGTAGGGCAGTCAATGTCAGAGTTATGTCACATGAGAAAGACTGGACGAGCCACTGCTGGCTTTGAAAATGGAAGAAAGGGCCCCAGGTAAAGAAATACTCGTGGCCTCCAGACGCCAGGAAAGACAAGGGGAGAGATTCTCCCTTGGAGCCTCCAGAAGGAATGCAGTCCTGTCGACACCCTGATTTTAACCCAATGTGACCCATTTCAGACTCCTAACTCCCCAAACTGTAAACTTGGTCACAGAAAATTTCTTTCTGTGAAAGAAAATTTTAAGCCAATAAGTTTGTGGCAATTTGCTATAGCAGCAGTAGGAATAAAACACATGTTTTGGTGTGTTTGTTTTTATAAGGTCTCTTAAAAAGGATATTGACAATGGAGATTATCAGAGGGTCCAATAATGACATCAAAGCATAACATCTAAGGTTGGAAACAAGGCTGGCCTCATTTGTTCAGTGCCAGGCATCTCAGCATTTATGAACTTTATAGAAATACTTGAAAGAGAGCACACCATACAACTCTGCCCACCTGAAGACCTGCAGGGAAGTTTCTGGTATGGAAAAACACCTGCCTCTTCATGGAGGTGTTCTTCCTACTTTTCCGTATGTGTGTGCTGAACCACCTCCCGCCCTCTCCAACTTATTCTCTCCCTAATCACATTCCCTTCTTTTCCTTTTGTTTTTTTCTCAATTATTCTTTTTTTTTTCTTAAATTTGCCATCACATGGAACTAAGGTCAATTTTATTAGTTCTTTTTACCTAAAAAGTTTCATTTTTCTTACCTTCGCTGTATTTTCATTCCCTCTTCAATTATGAAATGCTGCAGCTATAGTATAGATATTTATTTTATTTTATCTTTCCAACTTATCTACCAAAAATGAAATTTGATTTTAAGGAGCTGACATATATATACACTAAAAAAATAGCTAGAAAATGTGTCAAAACAAATAACGGTGGTTATTTCTAGATAGTGATGCAATGGGTGATTCTTTTTCCTTTTTTTATTCTTTCCAACATTTCCCCATTACACAGCCCATCTTGAAAAAATTATTTTTCTACAGAGATGATATATCTTTTTTTTTTTTTTTTTTTAAGACACTGCGATGACTGGGCACCTCGGTGGCTCAGTCGGTTAGGTGGCCCACTCTTGATTTTGGCTCAGGTCAAGATCTAAGGGTCATGAGATTGAGCCCTACATCGGGTTCCGCTCTCAGTGTGGAGTCTGCTTGAGATTCTCTCCTTCTGCCCCTCCCCATGCTTGTGTGCTTTCTCTAAAATAAGTGAATAAATCTTAAAAAAAAAAAAAAAGACACTAAGATGACTGGGAGAAAAAAACTATCTGCCAATTCTATTCAATCTTACTTCTTAATCTTTTTTAAAGACTTAAAATCTAAGTTTCTGGGACCTGAATTAAACATTAGAACAAAGAAACAACCAATACCAAATATGCAGAAAGAGACACCCTTATTCCATGCAATACTCTTAACATGTGTGCAAACGAACCTTACTTTGTTTATTGTTTTTCTTGTTTATAACAGCTTTCTATGGTTGACCTACACTTGCCGTTTACACTTGTCTTGCTTCTCTAGTGCTCCATATATTATTGTGTATTTTATAAATAATTTTCCTGACATCAGTTAATTGATTTCTTTGTAAAGATTTTATTTATTTGACAGAGAGAGGGAAATCACACACAAGCAGGGGGAGTGGGAGCAGGGAGCCTGATGCGGGGCTCGATCCCAGGACCCCGGGATCGTGACCTGAGCCGAAGGCAGAAGTTTAACCGTCGGAGCCACCCAGGTGCCCCAGTGAGTTGATTTTTTTATGTCTCATCTGAACTTCATCTCTCATAGTTGCTCCCATTTGTCACCTGTCATCACATTGATATTTTGATTCCATTTCCCCACACCCATCACCCCTTCAGGGCACTGTGGGAATGTGACAAGGACGTTCTCCATGCCCACGACCGAGTCTCTTAAGAGTCCCTGCAGGCAAGGCTGTCTCTGCAGCAGTAAGAATAGCTCCCTGTGAATGCCGTCAGATCCTATTTTACAATTTTCTTTTTAAATATCTCAGCAGGACTGATTCCAACTCTTAATAAAATTCATCACCTCTTAAGGTGGTCTGAATACAAACATTTGGGGGCTGAATCCAGCTATCTGACTGACACAGAGAACTAGCAAGAAGAAAACCCTTGAAACTAAAGGCTCAGAGTTTGCAAACCACAGTGCAGGGTGATTAAATGCAGTGTTCTCCACTGTTTATTTTATGATTTCGTGGCTAAAACTAATGCCACTAAGAATATGTATAAACATAACCATACACATATAAGTCAAATGGAGAAACTCCTACACACACATCACTGGAGTGTGGTTTTGTACTTGAGTAGTACGGGTATTCCAGCTTTTCAAAAGTTTATGTTATGACACTTTGCTTTAAAGACCTAGGTAAGTACCTGTTTTCACTAATCAAAAGAAATCCTAAGAAGATTTTCGCCTCTATGAAAAGAAGGCAAAAAGCTAAAATAGCATTCAGCATTTGTCCTGTGGTGAGCCCTTCTAGGGGCAGCACCCAAGCTGGCCCCTTGCCCAGAACTCACACTCAGCCTCCCAGCATCCAGCCAACAGACAACCCGGCACCTTGCCCAGAACTCACACTCAGCCTCCCAGCATCCAGCCAACAGACAACCCGGCACCTTGCCCAGAACCCACACTCAGCCTCCCAGCACCCAGCCAAAAGACAACACGGCACCTTGCCCAGAACCCACACTCAGCCTCCCAGCACCCAGCCAACAGACAACCCGGCACCTTGCCCAGAACCCACACTCAGCCTCCCAGCACCCAGCCAACAGACAGCCCAGCACCTTGCCCAGAACCCACACTCAGCTTCCCAGTATCCAGCCACCAGAGCTCAGAGCTGTGTCTGAGCATCTGGGCTCTATCTTGATTTATTTGGTGCATCCATTTGCAAGATGTGTCTTAAGGTCTAAGAAAAGCCTAAGGGAAGTTATTTGGGGGCGCTGGGAACACTCAAACATTTTCCCCTGTAAATTAATTCAATTGCTTCTTCCCTTTACGCCATTTCGTCTGAGGAAAGCCTTCACAGGAACGCTGTGCTCTCCTTAGGGGGTAACCGGCATCACCTTAGCGCAAGCAGACTTTGGAAAGCTGGATTTGCCTTAAATGCATTTTGTTTCCCTGATGCTTTTACGTGGAATTTTAATATTAGCCCCTAATACTGTTTTGCAATTAACCAGCATTTTAACACTGAATTAAGTAATAAACTAACGCTTTAACACTTTTTTAATTGAAAAGATTAAGACAAAGCTAATTAATTTGTAAACTGTACATAGTGAGTCATTCTGAGCCTATGATTAATTTGTTCTCTTGCTGTTATCGTTCTATACATGAGTAGCTTTTTAAAAAAAGAACAAAACATATGATTAGCAGTAGATAATTTTTATCAACCCCTGAAAATATTTGTTTGTGCATTTTTCCCATTCACATTCTAAGAGTTTTATTAAGTTTTCTTGTAACATTTCAAAAATTTGTGATCTCTTATTAACTTATCTAGATTCTCTAAATTCCTCTGTTTCTGCTGTAATAACAGAAATACAGTAAGATTTTATTTTCCAGGAAGAAATTATTTGGGACTATTTATTTTAGGATCTATACTTAAATCTTATGTTAGCTTCTACTTTTAGTTTAATTATCAGTATACCACCCCCGTAAGTGCTAACTTCATGGGCAAGACCTCAATATTTTTCAAGTGGAAATCTATTGAACTAACTTCTAGTAAGTCTAATTTCAGCCACTTCTCTTTAAACTAGTTTCCTTTGCTGTCCCCAGCACAAATAAATGAATTTATGTAATCCAACATAAAGTAGTGCCAGGCACTACTTTAAAGGCTGGGGCTAGAAAAATGAACAACATAGGCAAAACTTCCCAAACTCACGTAATCTACATTCCAGTTACATGAGACAAGAAAGCCAATAAAGAAGTAAATCATATGGCATATTAAAAAGTAAAAATGTTGTGAAGAAAAATAAAGCAGGGAAGGAACAGAAGGAAGACTGAGGTGAGGTGATTATAGTCATAAATACAGTTGTCAAGGAAGGTCTCAGTGAGAAGGTGACATCGGAGCAGCGGCGGGGCGGATCTCATGAAGCTCGCCATGCCGGTGGGTATCCTGGGGCACAGCAAACGTAATGACCCTGGATATGCTCAAGGAGCAGTCAGACATCCAGATATCCAGCTGAGAGAGCGGCTGAGCAAGCTTGGGGGAGGGCGGTAGAAGCCAACAGCAGAGAGGGAGAGCTTAGGGTCTTGGAGGCCGTTGTCTTTGAGAAGGGGTCTGACATGACCAGGACACCTATCTTAGCAGGATCGCTTTTGCTGCTGTGATGGGAGTAGCCTGCAGTGTGGCATGGGTGGGGGGAGCGGGAAGGAGGCTACTGCAGTCATGGGTAAGGGGCGGCGCTGTCTGATGCAGAGTGGAAGCGATGGAAACAGAGAGAAGAGCAGGAGTGGAGGGGCTGGATGTGGGGTGTGAGCGGAGAGAGGCGCCAGGGAGGGGGTTTGGTTTGAAAACTGGTAGTGCCCCTTCTCCTTTCTGTGCCTGGTATGGGTAAGTTCTTATTAGATTATACGATCCTCTCCTTCCCATCAACATAACACACAAATTCACTTGGTTTAGATCTCGCTTTTCCAGGAATCCTGACCTAATTAACCTCATGCTGTTCTAAACACTCCATTAAACTGCATTCTCTGAGGCATGTGACTTGGTTTATTTTGTGACTCTGTCCTGATTAAAATAGTTTTCCACATTATGCATATGTTACATTACGCATATGTTACATATATGTATATGAAACGTTAGAAAACTGGAAAATTATGTATATATAAAAGTATATATATATAATATGGCAGATGTCTATATGATAGAATGTATATATATGGCACAGCTTTTAAGTAGATTGCAATTTCTTCAATAATTTTGTAGATCTAACAAATTGTAATCTACTTAAAAACCTCACACAAAAAATATAAATTAAATACAGAATATATGTAAAGATCTATTATCTATCTACCTATTTGCTCATATTGTACCTTCCCCTATCTAAGAAACGACAATACTCAAAGGGTCTAATGAAGAAATATATTTGCCTTGTATTTTCTTAGTGCCTAATACAGTGTTATAATTATATCATAATTATAATTATGATGATGGAAATACACCAGTAAAGCCTACTATCACTGTATATTTTATTTTTATTTATTTATTTATTTATTTTTAAGATTTTATTCATTTATTCATGAGAGACAGAGGGAGAGAGAGAGAGAGAAGCAGAGGGAGAAGCAGGCTCCCAAGGAGCAGGGAGCCCGATGCGGGACTCGATCCCAGGACCCCGGGACCATGACCTGAGCCGAAGGCAGACGCTTAACCATCTGAGCCACCCAGGCGCCCCCACTGTATATTTTATATTTTCCCATTTTAGATGTAATACGAAGATGACTTTTAATAACACCTGGTGCTTTTCTTTAAAAGGAGTGGAATTTTGTCTAAGCAGATTTATGATTTGTAGGCTGCCCAGAGATCTGAGTTGGATGCACTACCTGCCAAAGCCCTCTGGACTTCTGACCAGGGGGGCACAAGGGCTAACAAGCCTGGTGGCATTTCAGGGGGGTCTCCCAAAACAGAAAAACCCATGTCTGGACATTGTCTTGGCTGATATTTTCTTCTCCCTGGTGAGAATGCATATCCCAGTAGAAGCAAGTTAAAACCCAAGTCCCAGTTTTCATGAGATTAAATCCGGATGAGAGTGGGAGATAAGCAAGAAGGCACATGGCAGAGAGGAACAGGGGCCTCCCTACAGTGAAGAAAGCAGGCCTGGGGGGGCAGCTGGTACTTTCTGCTAGCTTCACGATCTTGTCCTGAGCTGTCCTTGGGGATGAGGGCCTAACTTGCTTCATAATGGCTGTGAGTATAACCACTGTGGTTAAGATAAGTTTTCCTTTGCATGCGTTGGAGTGCTTTATAGGCAACATGTACTGTCTCGTTTGGGCCTCACAGCAATCCCCAGTGAGATGGGTAGACAACCTTATGTTTATTTTGTGGATGAGAAAAATGAGCCTCGGAGAGGGAAAGCCACTTAACCGAGGTTACACATTTATTCGAAACATATTTACCACGCATCTATTATTTTCCCTTTTGCAGAGCCCTGTGGGGCGAAAAAGACAATTAACACAGTCTCTTTCCGTGGGGAGTTCACAATCCATTTATGTATTTGTACAAACAAATAGATATTTCAAATACGATTAGGGACTTAATATTTGGTCTTTTTATTTCTATTTTATTTCTCTTTACCACATTTAAAAAGTGGAAATGTTTTTCACTTATTTTAAAAATAGTTTGTTTATTTAAATACGACTATGACAAAACATAAAAATACAAAAAAAGGAGCATTAAAATGACCCATAATCTCATCATCTGGTAAAAATCACTTAAAATTTTATTGTATTTTATGTATGTATATTTTTAAACTATGAGCTCTGATTTTAGTTTCATTTTGTATGTGGTACAGAGTAGGATTTTTATGTTTTTTTCCGTGAAACAATATAGCTCTGCTTTGTGACTTTAAGGGTTTCCCAGGATGTCATTATATCATCATTTATTTTACTATATTCCTATTGATGGATATTAAAATTTACTCCTATTTCTTATTATCCAAAACTATGCTGAGATGAAAAGCATATGTAAATCTTTGTAAATATGTCTACTTATTTCCTTGCTATATAATTCCAGACGTGGAATTGCTGGCCAATGGTCATATTCAAGTTGAAAATATTGGCCTCTGGAGAGTAAGGGTATATCCTGATTTAGAGTCAATTTAAGATTCTTTAAAAAAGAATAAAAATTCTTATCTTTCCTAATGGCTAACAAATTTAAGTAAACTAATGTATAAAATTTCTCTTTATGATATTATCATGAAAGTTTTCCTACTGCTTTGATTTTTTTAAATTTAGTTATAGGAAAAGTATCTTATGAAAGTTGAATATGGCCAGATTCTGGGATAGATTTGAAACTCTGATCTATACTGCAGATAGTCCAACTGAAAGACAAAACTGTAACACAGGCACTATTGTTGTATGAACTTTTGGTCCATATAGATGCCCTTTCTTACACTGCTGATATGAATATTTCTTGCTGAAGATTAGATCTGCAAAAAAGTATTTTGGAATTCTCTCTTTCAATAAAAGTGGTCCCTGGTAGTTCCAGAAAACCCCATCTCAAAAGATCCTATCTGCAAATGTAGTGTGGACATTTTGATGCTACATACATGTTTGAGATCACTGGGCATGACGATGGCAGCAGATATGCTCTATGTTTTAGGATATAATGGGCATTAGGTGGTATCCCCTGGTATAATGGGCATTAGGTGGTTTCCTCATCCAACGCATTATTTCTTCCCTCAAAAATGTGCCTAGTTTGTATCTTTCATATCAAGACTCCTCCAAGATAATACAGTCCATTATAATGCTTTGACAAGGTGATTACCTACCTCATGAAGCTACGGGGTGTGATTAAAGACAAGCACAGAAACAAACTTTTATGTGGGTTTGCATTGGCGCTTGGACCTCCCGCTACTCAAGACTACCTAACGGCATTCTTCGGTCATGCAAGGGTTAATAGGTTAGGTTTTATCCAAGGACAGCCAGCACAGTGGGAACATAAGAAATACAAGGTTTTCTGATACCTAACACAGTGATTTGTGTCTGATCCTTGTCATTTTGTGGCAAACAGCTTTCCATGTGCACAGAGACTGAGTATGTTTGGATGCTGTTAAATACTCCTATTAAGCACATTGGGGAGCTATGAGTCTGTTTTTAGCCTCTCTTTCTTGCTGATAAAAGTAAAAAAAAAAATCAATGGGGCTTAGTTTAGAAACATTATGTACACATAAAAAATATGCACCACATGATACTAGCTCTTGGATAAAACTCATTAACTTACTATTAGAAAGTTACTAAATTACTTCCTAGTTTTATTACAAAATGCAAAAAAAATGTTGCTTTAAAGGATAATTAGTTTTTTCATTAAAAAAAGAAACCAGCTTGAGGAAGAAAGAACTCCTTTCTTAAAGAAACGTAGAATTAAAGAGGGAAATCATTACTCTCTGAATTCTTGGTACTGGTATCACTCTTTAAATAGTATATGAAGATCAGAACAAAAGGAGAAAGTGCTGTGTAGGGTTCAAAGAAGGGCCAAGTTGGTATTCAGGATGTACTAAATGTACCACCTTTTGTCACTGACATGAAAAAGGTAGCCAGAAGGGTGAAAGGCTAGAAAGGACTGGAGTCATCCGTATGCCCAGCCAAAGCAGCTCACCATCTATTTGTCTGGATTCACAATGGGAGACAATACCTCCTCTCTTGTTATTATTTTGTAAGCTGTGAGTATGTCACAGGAACACTTAGGAAATTTAAACATGTTGGAAATGAAGTGCTGTGATAAAACAAAATTTACACACATTAACATAGATCATGTATTCCATCTAATGCATCTTTTGTAAATGCATACTAATTGTTGCATTGCTTAGGGATTATGAATTAGCAGTGATTCAAAATCTATGGGTGTCACTTTTAAATCACACTTTTGGAGATTTTTCTCTCTTCTACCTTGGCATCAGTTGTAATTTCACTTTGGGAGGCCATTTTATTTTTTTGAGGGGTTATCTCAAATGCATGTTCAATGTTAAAACAAAGATTTTGGAATGGAGGATTAAAAACTTAAACTCTCCTCTTCTTCACGCATCCACCATCTCATGGCTGGGCTGTGAGGACCCCAGGGGACTCCCTTTCCTTCTGAGGTCCCGTTGGCAGTGTATTCTGCAGTGGCCTGCTTCTTGGCCATGTCCCGTGTCCAGGTGAAGATGAGGTCACTAAAACTCTTAGATCCCGAGGTAATGGAGAGCCCATGATACTACGAGGCTGAGGTAGAACAGACAGTGAGTTCACTCTGTAAGACCACACTAAATAATGGCTTTTATCTCCCAGAATCTGGTGACCGTGGAGTCAAGGGAAGGAAAGAGTTAGAGTAAGTAGAACCTCAGGGAGGCTCCATCTTCTGGTTGGATGGAGAGACTAGGGTTAGGGTTAGGTTGCCTCCTCAAATTGGTATGAGCCATCTGTATGAGAATATTCTAGAATCTTCCAGTCAAACTTGTTTTAAAATGCAGATTCCCTGAGCCTATCACAGATCTTATGAATCAGAAATATTTGGAATGGTGCCCTGAAAACTGTAGTTTATAGGTTTACTCAGATAATTTCCAAACTAAAATTTAAGAATCATTGGTTTAGAAAAAAAACAAAACAAAACTCAGATATCCATAGAACTGATGGACTGACTGACAGTCTCTGAGTTCAGTGAGTGCAGCTCAGACGCTTCTTTCCTTCAGTTCCCAGAAGTACCCAGGAATTAACTGCCAGATGAAACAATCTGCAGAGAAAATCTCTGAACACATTCTAGGCAGCGTAAAAGGATTAAACTTTATATTAAAGGCTAACTTAACAAGGAAGAAAGTGAGAACCAGGAGGTTTTTCAGCCCTAAAATGTCTCTAACTGGGAACCTCGTTTTTCCTTTCACAACTAGACATAAACTAGCTTAAAGGATAACCAACCGATGGGGAAAATGACAGCGACTGAATCCCACTCCTGCCAAAAATTTCCCAACGCACTGATATCAGGCCTTTGCTCGTCTGCTGTAGATTAGAAAGGAAAAGCACAACAAAGGGAAGAGACACAGAAAGAGAAGACTGAAAGTGTAGCACAAGCCCGCTACTTTCCTTCAAGCAAACGTCCCACCAATAAGTAGTCTTGGGAGTGTCCGTTCAGGCATGCATGGAGTTCTCATTCATCATGTAACAAGCACTGTTGAGAGTCTACTGCATTGGTCCTGTCCTTTGATTTGGTATTAGGAGTCAAATAAGACTTTGTGGGGTTTTTTGTTTTACATCAAGAAGCAAATATCCAGTGACTCTGTGTTACTATTTCTTTGCTAGGGTATGTACAGCATGGTGTGGGAGCACAGAGGGTGAGGTCCTAAATCAGACTCGGCACAAAAGAATGTCCCCTGCAATAAATGAAACTTCAGCGGAGTAGTGAAGGAACATGTGGAAGTTAATTAACCAGAAAAGGAAGAGGAGGAACTGCATTTTCTGCAGAGGCTTGTACCCAACATTCTAATGTGCTCCAAGTGCTTAGAGAAAAGGGACAGAGATACAAGGAACAATAGGGAGAGAGACAGAAACTAGATCATGTAACACTCTGTGATGTTAACTTACTCAAATTTTATATAAACAAGTTTAAAGAATTATTGAAAGGTTTTAACTTTGTAAGTTAAAAAATGGCATCAGATTCTCTCTTTTGAAATTTCAGTTTAGCAGATACATAGAGGATAAACTGAAGGTTCTAAAACCAGGAATGGGAAGGTCTCTGCAGTACTCAGAAGTGAGGAGAGGGCGCCTGGGTGGCTCAGTCATTCAGCGTCTGCCTTTAGCTCGGGTCACGATCCCAGGGTCCTGGGATCGAGCCCCGCGTTGGGCTCCCTGCTCCGCGGGAAGCCTGCTTCTCCCTCTCCCACTCCCCCTGCTTGTGTTCCCTCTCTCACTGTGTGTCTCTCTGTCAAATAAATAAATAAAAAAATCTTAAAAAAAAAAAAAAAGAAGTGAGGAGAGCCTGGGCTCAGACATAGCCCCCAAGAGGAAGGTGGGACACAAATGATATCCCAGGGGTAGAACATGCTGAACTTGGGGACTGATCAGATGTGGGGGTTCTGGACGGCTGCTTCAGTGACTCGGTTTGCAATGGATCGTTTATGTGCATTGGTATGACAGGAGGGGGAGCGAGGCAGGGTGGAATGAGGAAATGGATATTACATGTATGATACTGAGATGTTTCCACATTCAACAAATATTTATTAAATCCCTACTGTGTGTTGGTCACAGTTTAATGGATCCAGCAGAATATCCTGGACTAGCAAGACAGATGAAGGAATTTTTACCACATAAATGGAACTTGAAGACATGGCTGGAGGCATTCAGGGGTAGCACGTAAGGAGAAGAGAAGCCCGAGGACAAAGCTGGGGAGCACCATCATTTCAGAGTGAGGCAGGACATAGACTGGAAACAATGGCGTCAATCAAACTGAACCGAAATGAAGAAATAGTTGAGCCACAGAAAACAAAGAAAACTGCTGTAGGGAGAAAGCAAGTGATATCAAACATAGATGCCCCATTTAAATAAACTAGCATCAACTGGCCAATGTGGGGTCAGTGATGAGAGCAGATCTAGATGGGAAGATGGAAGCCACGTCTCCACCAGCATCAGGAAGAGAAAGCATCTTCAGACAATTTGAACGCATTTACAAGAAATGTTCAGAAAGAGTCCTTGTTCTTAAACAATTGTCACTCCGTTCTTACCGCCCCCCCCATTCTAATTTCTCACATTTTATTGCTTCCTTTCTTGGACTTGTCTTACGGTCACCTGTGAGCACTGTGACAGATACCTGGTGCTCTTGTGAGAGCAGGTCTGATAGAAGAGGGAGAGAGGACACCTAGGGAACAGAGCTCCGGGATAACACCAACGGCGACTACAACTGAGGGCCCATGATATCCCTCGTAGTCAACATCCACTTCCCCTACATCTTAAATTCTTAAAAAAAAAAAAGAAAAAGAAACCTGGCCAGGTAAGTAGTAGTATTTTTCTTATACAAGAGAGGAAAAGTGAGGATCAGAGAGATTAAGTCACCACCTTGGACCACACACATGGGAAGTAATGGGTGTGGGACTGGCACTCCTGTCTGTCTTAATCCAGCATCCCCTCTCCTTCGAAATATCATGGGAAGGAAGGAAATGCTGAACAAGAGGGGAGTTAAGAGAGTTGAAAATCAGTTTGGTCTGACACCTTTGTTTCTGTTCTAGCTAGTGGGCAACCTTGAAGAGCAACAACAGAGACAGAATAGGGGCTGGTGGGCTAGGAAGCTCACCTCCCAAAACCCAACTCTCTATCACTCCACTAGACAAGTCATGCCTTTAAGGAAAGTACATCTCACAGAGTTTTTAAAAAGATAACATTTCTAAAAGTCAAGGAGTTGAGTATTAGCCCCTGGAAGAATGAGGCTATTGTCAATGATTGCTCCATTCTTCTTGTGGAACATTCCCAGTGCCTAGCTGTGTGTCTATTGCTATTAAGCCTTAATCATAATATTGACTGTAATTATCCTAAAAAGAGGAAGATTTAACCAGAAGCCTTATGATGTTTCCTAAGCAAAGCAATGGTTTGTCCCACATTGTCTTTTATAGGTGTTCGCCCCAGATGCTGAAACGGTAACTGATGCCTGAGCCAGTTCTCGTGAGGCTTCTTTTCGAAGTGGGGAGGGAACAGTGACATAAACTCATTACAAGGTCTGATGCAGATCCCTTTGACTCTAATCTTTCTGGACCTGCAAAAGGTCCATTTGTTAACTCAGACTTACCCCAAAAGGCAGGACAGGGAAGAAGTGGCAGTGATTCTGACATGAAAAAGTTGTTGTTTTTTAAAGATTTTATTTGAGAGAGAGAGAGCAAGAGAAAGAGCAGGACCAGGGGGGAGCAACAGAGGGAGAGAGAGAAGCAGGCTCCCCGCTGAGCAGGGAGCCCAATGAGGGACTCCATCCCAGGACCCTGGGATCATGTCCTGAGCCGAAGGTGGACTGAGCCCCCCAGGTGCCCGACAGAGCCATCCTGACAGAGGCGCCCTTCTGACATGAAAAAGATTTACTGACTGCTACTTTAATGTCTTTTATGATCTACAACCCTATAGGTTGCAAAATACTTTATACTAGTTAGAACTACAGTGTTTTAAGGTCATTTATTTGTTAATCTGTAGCAATTCTTAAAAAGAAGCTGGAAAAAAGAGAAAGTAAAATTAAGGAAATGGATACATCTATTCCATTTAAATAAATCTCTTTGCACTTTTGCATTGTTTCTGTCCTTTAAATCCTCCCAGATTTACAACTGAGTGTTGGTAATTGCTGGAAATAGCCACAGATTGTACAGAATAATTGGCTCTATTTTAAGACACACATTTTAGTGTGTATACTACATGGTATGGCTACAAAGTAATAAAATAGATTTTTGTGTGTTGCTTCTAGAAATCATCGTCATTATTTTTAGTCACATATTGTGTATATGTGTGAGCATGGCAACATTTTCTAGTTTGAAGGTCTTTTATAGTTTTTAGAAGTTACAAAATAATAGAATTAATTGCTTTGAATTTAGTCATTTTGCACTGGGCAAATATTGATTTCTTTCCCAACACCTTTAATTTCTAATGGAGCTTGAAATTAACTTTGGATTTTAATTCTATTTTATTCTGGGTTTGTACATCAGGGCCATTAATAACGTCAGGAGAGTCCTGAGAGAAATGTTTCTGAGCCAGGAGCCCACAGCGAGCTTTGTAGCATTTGGGTCTCCATACTTTGCAGAGAAGAGGAAAGTCTGTGTGGGAATTGTATATTGCATTAGTATTTTATGAACAAGCAACCAAGTCCAAAAATTTAGGTTGTAAAACGTCAGCCTCTGATCAATTGCTGGAATTTGCATCAGTGTGTGTGTGTGTGTGTGTGTGTGTGAGATGCATATTTATTCAGATCCAAAACAGGGTAGTGAAGGACAGATTTCCACTAACCAGAGGTGCCTTGAACATGGGCCTTTCTGATTCATAAGGTAATAGTTTACCTATTATACATATGGTATATGCACACACATTTGTATTACTATATAACAGATATGAACTACAAATTTTAAAATAAATGCACTCTCTTTATGATGTTTCAAAATGTTTTAAAGTGGTTTTACGTTGTCTCTACAGAATGGGGTGATTGTAGTTGGTGCTGAGTCTCCCTGGAGGCGCCTGCGTTCATACGCACCACAGAGTGTTACCTCTGTGCTTCTCAGAGGTTCCCTAACTTGCTCCCACAGTGGCTACTGTCAGGTGATGAACATCCGCAGAGACCAATGTCAGAAACTGAGATGTGGCTTCTCCACTGCATCTTCCAATATATAATCAACTTGTCAGGGCCACATCGCAGAACAGCAACCTCTGCAGTCTCTCCGCCCATCATCCCTGCCTCAAGTCTTCCTTCTACGGTTGAAAAGTGGCAGGTAGCCACATATTGGAAAAGAGAATTGGGACAAAATTCAGGAAAATGGGGTGGCTGCAGATATTCTGATAAGAAGACTATAAAAAGGCAACATTCTGGGGCATCTACTTATCTTTTTTAGGTATAATCTCTGATCTTAACACACGAGTATATCAGTCAGTATTTCAAAATAGCTACTACCCTACTCTTCCTCAAACTTTGTATATTTGTTCTTAATGTTCTGTAAGTCTACAGATAGCAAGCCCATCTTCCCAAACGCTGAAGTTCTGTTTGTTGCACTTTTGAAAAGCAAGAAGTGCCCCAAGACCCAAGTATGATTTTCCACCAGGCATCCTCATTAAAAAAGCACAATGAAAATAGTTTTCTTGAACCCAATCAATACAGAGACGGCTCGAATCTAAATGATCCCAGCATGAAAATTACAGTTCGTGCAGATTAATTTTTTTTATTACCACATGTGAAATTGATGTTAATCAAGTGTCAAAGTGAATCCATTCCCTGGCTAAGGCACCACCTGTGGTAGAGTTTAGGGCCTCATGTTCATTTATCTCATCTTAAGACAGGTGGTATGTGGGAAGTTTAGGATGATGATAAGAAGAAAAAAGTAGTGGCTGAATGCAAACAGAATCCTGATTCAAAATCCCTTAGAAATTCTTATATAGCGAAGGAGTTACTTGGGCTTTAAACAAATATCCTTTTACTATGTGTAGGAGACATGGGGCAATGTTTCCTACTAATAAACTCCTCTGTGATTGCTAATAGCATTTCCATTGCTTCTCGATACATTTGTCTTCCACATTATTTCTGCCCAGTGAATCATTCTGTATCATTATTCTGATTGCTAAGACACACATTAGCCCCTGCACTAGTTTAGGCCATAGAAATGGCCTGAAGGCAATGGCGCTATGACGAGCGCACCGAGGCAAAGTGAAGCTGCAACACGGACTTGCTGCTACGTTTCACCTGGGAATGGTCGAAAGCTGTCCTAAGCCATGGGTTCAGCACGGATGACGTGAGGATTCGTTCTGCAATTACTGCCCTTCCATCACTCATCGCAGATTCCGCTTCCTCTCCCAGGCTCTGTTCCACTTCTGCACCCTCTGGATGATCAACCACATGACCCGTGGAGACGAGAGGAGATTCTCAGTAACGGCTCAGGTCTCCCCAGTTGGTGCAGTAATCATAGGATAGTGGATGCTCCCACGAGTAAACAAGGAAGCAAGTATTGCTGCCTGAATGTTCCTACCTGCCTTCCCAAGGGCCTCTAACAAAAGTTCAGTTCCCCGCTCCTCTCTCAGAACTGCTGCCTTTCTAGAAGGCCAGCAGTCTCCATTACTGATCTTGTCTCCCCTGCAGAAGTTCAGGATACCCTCTTCTCTCTCACGGAGCTTCAGCCAGCTTGATTTAAAGAATTATACAAAGGGGAAAAAAATAATCCTTTTGGACAATGAATTAACAAGGCCTGTTCCATCTACCTAGCTTTAGGTACTCAATCTGGCCTGATAAAATTCAGGTTTTATTTATTCAGAAAGTCTAGATTTAGGTCACTGAAACTATAAAGAAGTCTTAATATGTTGGTTATTTTCTGAGTAGGAATATGCCTTCCACTGAATACTCAAGTGTTCTCTAAGTAGGGCAACTGAGCAACGGACAGCCATATGGCAGAAAAAACACACAGGGTTTTCTAGAGTTCTGAATTCCACTGCAGTAATATGGATGGAAAGAATTTCTCTTTCCACAGCCAAACTCTTCAAGGTTTCTTTATCCAGTCTACCTGGATGGTCTCACTTGGCTTTATCCAGCATAGTGAAAGCTGATCACATGACTTGGCAAGCAAGGCATGTTTAACTGATGTCTCCACAGGATTGGAGAGTGGCAACAAGTATTATTAGGACATTTTGATGCCTGCTAATGAGTAATGACAGCAATTTTGTAGCTGCCAACTTTGTCTGGCATTTGGTGCTGGCATCTGTGATGGCAAGAAAGGTCTTTCAAGAATAGGTTAGGCATATTTTGCAGGTGGGAGCCCCCACGGTAGCTTTGGAACACAATTATACAATGAGACCAAGGAACTGCAACTCAGTGGACCTTTCTCTTGCTTTATGTGAAAATTAGATTTTTTAGTCAAATCCATTTACAGAATTTCACTTGCACTTGGCTAAGTTAAAATATTTTCGAATACATATTTTACTAAAATTTGAAAGCACTCAAACGTGAAAACATTCAATAAAGTCAAGCAGTAACATTTTCTTGGAAACTGCTACACTTTCCATGGCAAACTTTTGCTTTTAGTGGCATTAGTCGTCTACAACAAATGTAACAGAAGGAATTATTTGGGTAGATAAACATTTTCATTATAGATTCCAACAATCTGAACTATACATTCTTTTGCCAAGAGGGCTTAGAAAGGAGGAAGAAAAGCAGAATGTAGTCATAACAACAAAAGAAATAGAGTTCTTTGTCCATTATGATGTTGGAAAAACAAAAACAATGGAGACCAATCATTCATTCTTCAGATTTTTGTCAGGTGAACAGTGAAAAAAAATCACGAGATTCATTACAGGTATTTGTAGTCTTAGAGAGCATAGCAAACCAAACTAAGTGTCTTGAATTTATGGAAGAGAAATCTGACACAGCTGGGTCACAGATGGGAGGAGATCCCGACAGGAGAAAGCTGCTCATTCTTTAGATTTAGGTTAATAATCACAAAGTAATCTTAAAATTAGTTTTGTATCCTAACAGAGATAATTATTCATCAGTTGTTACCTCGCATTATACTATAAGCTAAACAGCTGAGGCAAACCTACTAACGAAAAACATTTCTGTCCCCTTCGGTAAAAGAAATGGTTACAGTTGATGTGACGCTACATAAGCCATGGTCCTTCCTAAATGCTCTCTAAACATTGTTCAGGGATCTTACACGTCCTCTGTAGCTCAGAAGTAATCGTAAGCCAGTTGTCTGTTAGGGAAGACTTTAATGTCATTTATGGATTAATATAGTGAGAAGAGCTCTACTCTTCCTTCTAAAGAATAAATGTGAAGTTGTTTTGTGGTAAAGACGAGTGATGAAGAATCACATCTGAAATCGCACTTCGGTGCCGAGGTAGTGCAGGACCACTGTCCCCTGGCTAGCTCAGCCTACCTGCCCAACTCCCTATCCGCCGCTCCTCTGATGAGACCGATCTCTTCACAATATTACATTTAAGCCTGTAGCTGTCATCTCGAGCGTCATCTGTGTTGACTCTGTGCTAGACATTTTATACATTATCTGTACCCTAACACAATAATATGCATAGGCAGAGCTGTAATTCTTGCTTAATTAAGAAGGAATCAGGGCAGTGGTATTCTGGTAAGTCAGCAGCTTTACAAAAAGGAGTCTGGATTTGTTGGGCTTGTTAGTTTCCATGGGGTAAATTCTCCTACTGTAGCTGGTTCAAGCTACCAAGCCTTCACAACCAGCTCACAGAAGTCCTGAATATTTAACAATCTGGTGTAAAGGCCGGTATGTATAGCATGAGAGGGAGAACAGATCACCAAGGTGGTTGGGGAAGGGTTTCAGGACGCCAGCACGCCACTCAAATATTTACTCAGGAAGGGTTTAGAAACTTCTCCAGGATCATATGGAATGTAAGAATCAGAATGAGCATTCCCATGGCAGTCTGTGGGCTCCAAAGGTGAGCCCCTTTCATGAGCATGCTTCTCCATAGCTCGTGTTTATTTCTGTCCTCAAACTTTGCCTCTGCTACCCCACCCCCATTCTCCCCCCCACCCTGCCCCCATCAGTTCCAATCTTAATTCCCAACCAAGCAAGCAAGGAGCTTTGCCAGGGTTCAGCTGGTCCTGAAACCCTTCCCCAACCACCTTGGTGACCTGTTCTCCCTCTCATGCTATACATACCGGCCTTTATACCAGTTTGGCACAAAACCACACTACCTTCTACTGACGTATTAACACTTCCTGACTGTCTGTCTTCCATTTTTAGCCAGCATGTCTACTTCATAAGGAAGCAGGCTCTTGTCTGTATTTCTGTGATCCACAGAGTGTGCTACATACAAATGGACATATAATATTACCGAACCAGGACCATGTATGAATTACAGGTAATCCTATACTCCAAGTTTGTAAAGCTAAAGACTTAGAGTAGGGGCACAGTGACTAATGTCAATATGAAAGCAAGAAATCGTTTGATTTGGGAGATGTTAAAAGGATCAAAGGAGAGGCACTTCCTATATTTAATTTTAATTCTCCTTTCTTATTTTTTGAGTAGATACAAAATTCTCTGAAGTTTCCTTCTTTATCTGCCAATAATCAGGCTTCCCCTCTATCTTCTTTCCCTTCACCGAACTTGGCAAAGGTGTAGAGGTGAGTGTCTTCTATTCCTTTTTCTCTTCACTCCAAACCTGGGCTGAGACAGTCACTGGGATTCAAACTACAGAGGATTTTAATGAATAATGTCAACTCCCTCAAGCCCGACCTCTGGCATTTTATAGCCTCTGTGCAGTTCATAGGTGCATGGCTCGTCTCTATGGCAGGCTGCTTTTTAATATGCATTCGCAGATCAACTTTTTTGCAAAGGCTTTTTATTCAAAGAGAAAGATATATTTTTGAAACTATTGAAAAAGTCTTTGTAAAACTGAAATTAAATCCTTTCTTTCTAGGTTTAATCTTAGCCATCTTTCCAAAGCAAGGCATAAAAGAAGGGATTAATTTGAAATTTGGGCTGCCTTAGAAATGTAAAGGTCTTTGGGCTGTGTTTCTCCAAATGACCTGCACTATTTTAATCCAATGTAATTTATTTGGTTGTGGCTGAAAGACAGAATGGCCTCTAAATCCCCTTCCAACATTTCTACAAAGGTAGCACTTTCCCGTGTCTCTCCATCTTATTTTATCTGCAGATGCCCGGTGAAAATGGGAGTGAAGGAACTGCTGGGATTATTGTTTCTTTTGGTAAATAAGTGTGATTTCAGTAAGTGACACCACTTGTCCTTTCCCTCTTTCCCCAAATGCTTCAGCTTTGGTGAGAATGTGAGCTTCTCATCTAGAGTGTACACACAACGGAGCAAGGGCTTACTGTTATTTTAATGGCGCATGATCCCCTGAAAACCACATCCCCCACCTAGCACCGTGATGGAGCTGATTCCTCCTCACTCTGGTCTCTCCCCATCCCATCTGGTGAGAAGAAACCCAGAAATAAAGAGATTGATAATCTGATGATATAATCTGAAAAGATGAAACGACTACTTAGAATTACAAGGAGTCTGTGATAAGATATTAAGTAATTTCCCACATAATTGCATTTCTACATATTTTGTAAGGTGAGAAGTGGCAACTTAGATCATAAGAGGTAAGCATACAGTACAATTAATCCTCAGTTCACAACAAGCCAAAGATATGTAAATGAGTTAAGATTATAAGGGCTTTTATTTTATTTTTTAAAGAATTTACTTATTTGACAGTGAGAGTGAGAGCACATGAGTGGGGGGAGGGGCAGAGGGACAAGTGGACTCTCCACTGAGCTGGGGGCCCAACTTGGGGCTCCTTCCCAGGACCCTTAGATCACGACCTGAGCCGAGATCAGACACTTAACTGACTGAGCCACCAGGCACCCCTGAGGGCTTCTATTTTTTAATGAAAGTACACACTTCTTTGGAGGGAGCTATTAACACTACATCCTCCCCTCTTCTTTCCCTTCTCCACATTCCAGCATCTATCCCATACTCAGAATGGAGTTCACTCTTGACATATTGATGAATGGACAAAAAATGAATAAGCGATGATAGGAGTATAGCTCCTGTGTGTCCGGTCCTGTGGTTCTGCCCTAGGGCTGCTCCTTAATGATGAGGACCCATGCCTTAATGACACAGACATACTGAGCCTCTGAAGTAGGTCACAGTGTAGGAATGTAAAGGACGAGAAAGGGAGGTAAAATTGGAAGACTGGTAATTGTTCACTTGCTAACAAAGAAGCACAATCTGGTTACTTAATGCTGTGTCTAGATTAGAAAGAGCAGATTCACCCTGTGAATATAAATTAGCCTGTGTAGCTATTATATTTGCTAATAAAGCCTTTTATCTTTTCAGTGAGTATTGGCTTAAATATTGGGACACCCTCTGATCTCTTCCTCGAGAATCAACTCTATCAGTGCTCTCTGTAACCAGAAGCTACTTCTAATCAGACAAAACTTTCGCTGCCTGTTTTTAAAGACAGTGGTACAATACAAGTTACAAAATGATACAAAATGTTTTCTAAATTTACAAAGCACTTGAAGAGAAAATATTTCATTGAATGTCCCGGGGGATACTTAAATTCAGAGAGGTTAAATGACCGTCCAAAACACAAAGCCAAGACAGCACAGAGGAGAAAAAAGGAGGGATTAAATCCAAAACTTCTCATTTCCTTGCTATCAGTGGCCAGCAGCATGTTCTCAAAGAGCTGACTTCACCCTTTATGGATTAAGGGAAATCCGTACTAATATGCTAAGAGAGTTTAAGGAAACAGAGGATTTATAGGTTTGGGAGAGAGTTCCTATCCTATAGCTGAGAAAACTCAGCGGATGGAAAGAGAAGGTTGGCTGTAGAGCCTGAGGATTTGTGGATTTGACATCAGAACATCGACTTTCAAATCCTGAGTTCTTTTCCCTCTCTCTAATCATCTTGTAGCAAGAATATACATATGATATTACATGATAAATAAAAGGATTATGTTCATCTTCTTCAAATTTTGCACCAAGTTTAAACTTTTTTTTGTCATTCACTTGTCCACATTTAAATGTATGCATATCTATTTTAGAATAGCTCATACACCTGGCCAGTACACGACTTGACTGTACTTTATTACCTGAGATATCATTTTGTTGTTGAACTTATTTTGAGACTCTTACTATATTTCCACAAGTCACTTTGATGAACATGCCCTAACATGCATGGCCCAAGGTTTTCCTCATGATTTTTTGAAATGTGCAGGTTTGTTTGCTCATATACTGACTTCCTCCATATAATTTCTTAGAACTTTATCCCTCTTGTGGCTGTTTCTGCTGTTACTACTATCACTACTCTCTCGGCCTTTCACTAACTCACCTTCTATTATCGGCCCTCCTCTTGTTTTCTTTTTGTCCCTTTAGCTTACTCCCTCTTCATAGCTTCACTATTTTCATGAATTTGTATAAAGGACACTGATTTTTAAAAAGCTACTGATGCTTTCTACATTCTCTGCCATGCCTTCACTGATTCCGTGCACATTCACTGCGCACATAATATATGCTGGGTGGGCCCTGGGAATAAAACGGTCAACAGAACCTGGCACTGTCTCCTCTCAGGTAGTATAGTCCGGGGAAGGGCCAGATAGTATTAAGGAATCACAGAAAATAGATGTCAAATCACAGTCAGCACCAGTGCTAAGATGTGTATTAGAATTACGAGGATTTGACCTAATTACAGGGCCACAGAAAGCTTCCTTAAGGAGGTGGCTAATGAACTGATATTTGAAGGATGAGTAGGAATGTACCAGACAAAGCAGAGAGGAAGGATGTGCGAAAATCCCGTGGCAGTGGCGGTGGCCGAGGAGCAGGAACAGTGCGAGGGTACAGGGCACGCATGAAAAACTGAAAGGAGACTGGAAGGGGGAAAGGCAGGAAAAGTATGGTGGAAAACCAGATTAAAAACATAGCCATTCTGAGTAGGTCCTTATAAGCCAGTTGAATTTATAGCTAGGAGATGGACTCCAATTCTGTAAGGACATAATTCTATACAGTGAACACTTTTGGGGTGGGTGGGTGGGAGGGTTGTAACTCTCAAATTCCAAGTTGTCTTCATTGATGCCTAAGTCTGTGGTCATTCCAAACAGATGGAGGCACCAAATCTACTGCCAATAAATCTAGGTGTTTATGCTCTAGGTTAGTGCGACTACAAGCAGGTAGGATTAATTTCTTTTTAAAAATTATGCTTTGAATTCAATTACTTGTGAGTATAATGGATTATAAATAACATAGTGTGCACTATTGAAATCCACTGCACTTTTCATGTGTGCGGTAATAAGGTGCAGTGTAATTTATGGCTTACAAATTTAAGGACTGAGAGTAATAGCTCCAGACTACAGGATGTAGAATACCGTCCTTTTCAATTTCAATTTTTCCTCTAACACTGGCTAGTAAAAATTTTAGTTTTGCATTTGTGTGGCAACATTACTACCTTCTTAGTATCTCAGAACTCAGAAATCACACCATTTTTAAACCGGAAGAAATCTGTGTAAGCCATTCATTTTATCACCTCTTACTACCTCTGGAAACAATAATATCTATTTATCTGGGCAAGGTGAAAATCTCTCGGAATGAATATCTGGTATTTAATAATAATTCTTATAAATTTCCACTCCAGAACATTGTTTATATCTGTTAAATGTCCTCTGGCTTGTGAAGGCAGCCAACAATTTTCATGTTATTGAGAATATTCTGGAGATTTTTAGGGCAGTCCCAATTAAGAGATTGATATCATATGTAGAATGAGCTCAAAGATGGGCTCCAGCAGCATGAGAGAGAGAAAAAAAAAAAAGTCTACTAAGCCCTGAGATAAGGGATTGCTTTTTGTATTTATGTAAGTGAGCACCATAATTATGAAGTGTAAGGAACACATGTGGAAAACATGAGATGGTAATTAGATCCTAAAGAGCATCTGAAGTATTGACAAATAAGTTTGGAGACCAATTGTCTATACAGTGTCAGGAAGAGAAAAAAAGACTGTAACTATAAACATGAAGCTTTGCTCACAAGAAAAACACATCCTTATACTTTTAAGAGGATAAAGTCAATATAATAAAAGATAAATATTCAACATGATCATTCTACCTTCCTTGTCACAATTTTAAGTTTCAATGTGTTACTAGTCAGAAATTCATTGACAATGGAATATCTGCATAAGAAAATCTGGGGCGCCTGGGTGGCTCAGTTGGTTGAGAGACTGCCTTTGGCTCAGGTCATGATCCTGGAGTCCTGGGATCGAGTCCCGCATCAGGCTCCCCACTCAGCAGGGAGTCTGCTTCTCCCTCTGACCCTCCCCCCTCTCATGTGCTCTCTCTCATTCTCGCTCTCTCAAATAAATAAATAAATAAAATCTTTAAAAAAAAATAAAAAGTATAAAGCTGCAACAATTTAATGTATTTCCACCATTTGGTCACAATCTAACCTCTTTAGTGTTTGAGAGAACAACAACTGGCCTGCCCTTTCCTGCAATCCAACCTTTGGCTTTCCCTGTGGCATTTACACATCCAAAGGGGGACATCCTGACTCCTCAGGAGAGTGGTTTGTAAATGACAACCCTCTGAGCCTTACAGAAAATGTATTTGAAAATAAATTCTCCATGTATAAATAAACCAACAGATAAATAGATACAGGTCTAGGACACATCCAGATTACTTTTAATTCTCTTCAATTCTTCTGAAAAAAAACTATGGAACTCATTCATTTCAAACCCAACGTGCCACACAAGTCACAACAATGAGGGGCAGCATGAAATTAAGTGACAAATTGGGGGATGTGGACAATTACTGGTACAGAAGTACGGATCAAAGGATGTTTGTTCTAAAAGTCATTAACTGGTGAAAATTTATTGATTACTAATATATGCTAAAGCTCTTCTTTGTGTCTTCCGTAAGCCACCTCATTTTATCTCAGGGTGGCTTCACAAGGGTCACTGCACCCATCTCACACGGGAAAAACCTGAAGCCCCAAGAGGCTAAGCGCCAAGGTCACAAGTAAGTAATAGGGCCAAGTTCAAACTCAGGCAGTGTGATCTATCAAAAAAGGGCTTCTGGGATCCATCTTGGACTCCAGCATCTAGCCTCGATGATCAGCGGTTTTCTGAGAAATAGCTATCTTACCCTGACCAAACCAGGACCAGAGCAGAAAATGTGTGGAAATAGGAGCTCAATTGTAATGTTTGAAGCTCTATGAAATATTTAGTTGTACCAAACACTATGTTTTAGTTAACTGTTTTTTACCTTTTTAAAGGCATGTCATTATAAAATTACCATAACTCCTTTTTTTCAAAAGGGATCCTTGGTCCTCTACAGGGAAAAATGTAAAATATTTAATAACGCTAACAAAATTCAAGACCAGAAAACACAGAATAAGCAACTGGAAGTCTCAGCTCATTGGTTTTTAGAACTATAGGAGACCTCAGTAGCCATTTAGTCAAGAGGAATACGGAAGTCCAAGAGAAGTCAAACGACTTGCTACAAAGGCACACACAGCATGATAATCTCATAGCTAGCATCAGAAGTTGGCTTCTTTTTACTTCAATGCTCTTGCTATCAGTGTGGTCACTAAGTAAAAATGCAATATTGTTCATTATATATCAAACTGAATGGCATATATTATATATATTTTCCATTATTATGTGCTGGATCAGACGCTCCTTCCCAATTTTTAACTAATCCATGGGAGTAACTAAGAGGTATATCAAGTCATTCAGTTTATTTGGAAGCATATGCCCTTTAATAAGCTACAAGACAAATAATTTTCACAGCCAAATAATGTCACTGATCCCTTTCTCTAATTGCACTGTGGTCTTCTAACCTCTCTTTATGCACGCGCTTGATTTTCAAGATTTTGGCCTCACTCAGACAAGACAACAAGATATCAGCCTTTCTATTTTAAAATGAATGATTCTACTTTTACAGAAATGAAAGTGGAATACCGAACAGGTAGGAATGAGCTCCAGGGAGGAGATAATTTCTCCCTTTTACATTTATAGATTGCTGCCAGGGCCAAACCTAAATACTCTTAGGACATTTCTAATAGTTGGAGTTATTACTCTTTAAAAAAAAATCAACTATTTAACCAGTAGTATGTATTTAAATTTAAAACAAATTTAATATTTTTAAAATCTCTTTTTCTTTGCTGTGTATTTAAATGAAGGAAGCAGCTATAAAAAAAAGAATAGTTTGCTTTTCAATTCAATATCCAGTGAGCACTGAGTTAGGAAACCCTTGTAACCAGCACCAATTTCTTGTTCTTTGTTTTTATTTAGAATTTTCATATTCAGGAACAAGATCCCTTATAGTTAAAGGTGGTATTTGTAGCACAATATATAAATTATATTGGTGGAGTGAAGGTACGAAGTTTTATCAAAGTTACCTAATTCAAACATCGTTTATCATATAATGAATATCACCGGCTAAAAGTTAACATTTTGATGTGATTGGCAAGGGGCAACTTTAGTTAAAACTCCTTTATTCTACTAATTTCAGTATCAGTTTCATTTTTATTCACTAAAATACTCTTTCATGTACCCATATAGAAATACTTTACCAAAAATCAATTTGGGCCTGTTTTTATTTTCTTGTACATATTCCTATTAATGTTAATTTTTTAAGGAGCGTTTGTCTCTTGTTTTTGAACAGCTTCCTAAACAAAATAATAAGTGCAATAAAATAAACTACAAACATTTTTCTTTGTTGAGGTCTTATATTCCCATTTCTTATTGTACATTGCTACAAATAATGGCATGAAAGGCTCAGAGAGTTGTCCTGCATTTATTTATTTATTTATTATCCCCAGAACTCTTCTTTGACAATATTTTTGTCATTGTTTCCTAAAAATGAAGTGTAATGAAAGAAGTCTGTATAATTAGAGGGCTTAAATATTAGATTTTCAGTTTTTCAGCCTGTTGGGAGGAGACTGAAGGTTGGAGGTCATTATCTTTCCCTTCTTCTTCCTCTCTCCCTACACACACATGCACACATGTGCATGCACACACACACACACACGTCGGACAGATGAACTTCTTTCAACTCTACATCTTATGGCAATTCTGCTTCCAAAAGGGCTTTGTAAACAGCCATGCATTTTTGGAAAATTAATGTTACAATAAGAAAGTTAACATTCATTTAAAAATATTCTTTGAATTACAAAAATACAAACTTCAAATTTCAGTGTAACGCGACTATGTAAAACAAGGCACATCTGTGTTTTATTAGTCGTCTTTGCAAGCCACTTTTTACTTTGAATATTTATAAAAACTTGCCCTCTTGTGTTATTAGTTTAATAATGGACTTTATTCTACTTTCTAACTTCTTTTTCTGATTTGAAAAATGCAGCCAGATAGTTGTGATAGAGCAAGAGACAATTATTGTCCAGACACTAAATGTCCAAATTACACTCTCTGTCTCTCTGATGAACTGATAAATGAGAATCCAGTCAGAGACATTACTCTAACACAATTTCCCAAACCATCTATCCAGATGTGGCTTAGACACACAGAGGCAAATCCAAGATCAGCATTCCAATCCCAACAATGTTTACAGAACACTGGACACGTTGGTCCTTTTTGTGTCATTAGGCATGAGACGGTATATCTTGATGACTACAGTACTATTCTGGGGAAGCAACAACAAAATCTGGGTTCTTCAGAATCAAGTGATCAGTGGGTGCATTCCCTAGGTAGCTGAGGACCTGGGGTCTGGACAAGTAAAGGTCATGGTGAGATGAATGGGCACTCACAGTTATGGCAGGTGGCCCCACTGTATCCCGTCTCCTCACAAGCGCACTGGAAGCTGTGCCATGTTTGCGAGCACTTCCCGCCATGCTCACAGTGATTGGGCACACATCTGTCAGAGAAAGAGACAAATAGGAATAAACCAACACACGAATGAGATTTATAAGTGGCCAAATTCCAAGCTGTCTGGGCAATATATCATTTCAATGCCAGGTTGACTTACCAAGGCAATTAATCCTTGTTAGTTTAAGCAGATTAATACGATCCATGATGGAAGGTGCCAAGCGCACAAAAGATGATGTATCACAAGCCTGGTGTTTCCCATTTTTGAGTAAACAGTAAAAATTAACAAACAGTGGAGAGACTCATTTGCATATCACAGACTCATTTTATTTTGCCTTTGCACAAAAATAAAGATACTAGCTGAATTTCCTCCTGGTGAAAGATGGAAGATTAGCCATCTTATTTCCTGTCCTATTCTTTAACAAGGCCAATACCAAGTCAGAAAAGGGTACCACTGAGTTTTTCGTAGCAATTTGAGCTTTTGAAATAATGCCATGGCAACAGCAATGAGAAGATTTCTAAGTCTTCTGTATGTCTCCCCATATGCCCAGCTGGCCAATGAAAGCCACCTACCCAAAGCAGCATCAAGCATAACATAGGGGAAAAATGCAGGTTTTGTGTTCAAATCTTTGTTTTTCTATTTACTATGTAGCCAAAAGTGGCTATGTAGTTTAATCTTTCTCAATATCAATTTCTCATTGAAAAAATGGAGTAATTTTGTTACAGAACCTGGACTGGATCACCCGACAGAAGAACCAAGCGGCACTCAGAGATCTTGGAGGATAGGAGGTTATTTAATGCAAGCGGGCTCCGAGGAGAGTGGTCTCCAAAGGTCTGAGCCTTGAGCACAAACAAAGGGGACAATTTATACACTTCTACTTCCACATACTTGGCACTCTTGGTGCATTCGTGAAGCGGGGCAGGGAGAAGAACACGGATTGGTGCACGTGGGAAGCAGAGCAGGGAGAAGAACCCGGAAGAGCCCGGGGGCAAGGACAGGGACTCTCTCACTGGCTTGGTCAGCCGTCTTAGGACATAGATTTTCCTTATCATTTCCCACTTTGATGCCCCTTTTAAACACCTAGTTTAGAGGGCATCATTCTGTTTGACTCTGAGGGTTGACTGCAAGGTTTGGGGCGAACACGGACTTAATCATAAAGCACACCAGGTAGCAGAAGACCAGGACTGACTGGGGCCAGGAAAACCATGGTGAAATGCACTCAGGAGTAGAGAGCAGAGGGCCAGTAAAAGTGGGATTTATGACCTTAGGTAGAAGCCTCTGGGGGAAAGTCCAGTCAGGAGGGGCAACAGTGTAGAGTCCAACTTCCAAGATGAGGGAAATCACGCCGGATGAGAGCCAGGGACCATGGTGAGCAGGTGTCCATCAGTCAGTGGGGTCTCGTTGAAGGTGAAGCCGGAGTGGGTTTGCGAAGTCTGGCTGGACTCTCCACTGGCACGGCTCCGCATCCGAATGATGAGTTTTCTTCTTTCTTCCAATCTTTGATCCAAACTGAGTCCCTGGTCTGGAAGGAGTGTACCTGAGACCCTAAGGAGATTGGGGCCCTCTCAAAAGGTGTACTTTTGTAATTTATTTAGGGTGGCCCCCAGGGCCTGAAGCTGCTCCTTTAATCCTTTATCTCCAAGCTGATGCCAGTTTCCTGGAAGGCTTCCCAAGCACGGGGGAGGCCGTCCATATATTAATTCGAATGCGGAGAAACCTGAAGTCCCAGGCGTGCAGCGAGCATGCAGGAGAGCTAGGGGTAGCAGATCTGGCCATGGAAGTTAGTCTCCTGACAAAACTTTGCTGAGGTTCCCTTGAGGGTGTGATTCATTCGCTCTACTGTTCAGAGACCCCGTCTCCTTTTGCCTTGGGTTCAGTCAGAGGCTAGTGTGTCCAGTGGGCTCAAAGGTTATCTGAGCCTGGGAGAGGGACAGGGCAATCAGGCAGATAAAGGAATGCGTGTCGGACCTTGTGGCCCCTGAGGTCACACTGGCGAGCCTGGCACAAGGGCTGTTGTATTGCCTGTGTCCCAGTGGCCCCAAGGATGGTCGTAGTCCTTTTGCTGAAAGGGGCCACTGGGGAGGTGACAACAGAGTGCTTGGCCCCAGTATCAACCATAAAAGTCACTGGTGGTCCCCCACCTTCATTCTGACCATGGGCTCATGGGGGCCGAGGAGAAAGAGCCCGGTCCCCCTCAGTCTGAGTCCATTCCCGCAAGGCCTGTGAGGTCCTCCTCTCGGGGTTCTTCCTGGTAGTGGCTGGGCATTTGTTTTTCCAATGCCCTCTCTCTTTCCAGTAGGCACATTGATCCCTTGCCAAGGGGGGGGCTGTGCTTCCCCCCTTTCGGTGGGTGGGATCTCCCCTTTTGTGTTGTCCTTTTCTTTCCAGGCAGGGGCGAGGAGGCTGACTTTCATCTTTTTGTCGGCTTCCCATTTGGCTGCAACCTCCCTGTTCACGTAGACCTTATTGGCAATCTCTATTAGTTGGGTGATGTTCATCCCGGCAAAACCCTCTAGTTTCTGAAGTTTTTTTCTGATGTCTGGGGTGGCCTGAGCCACAAAGGAGGTGTTTACCATCTGTTGGCTTTCCTGTGCCTCAGGGTCAAATGGAGTGTATATCACGTAGTCTTTTGTAGTAGTCCCCGGGGGACTCCCCTGGTTCTTGAGTGACCAAGGATACCTTAGTCATGTTCATGGGTTTCTTAGCTCCTACCTGGCTTCCCTGGAGGAGGGCCTCCTGGTGCCAGTGATGTGGGCCTGTCCCTCGGTTGTGGTGAAGTCCCATGCTGGTTGCTCTTTGGGTGCGGCCGTATTAGCCCAGGGAGCAGGGTTGATGACTCCTGCTGGTGCGTGCTCTTCCAGGTACTGCCATGCACCTTTCATTATTCTCCTCCTTTCCTCTGTGTTAAACAGGGTGTGGAGTAACTGCTGGTTGGTCGATGAGTCTGGAAGAGGGTTTCTATGAGGTCTACCATGGCCTGTGGTTTCTCAGAGTAGGATGGGGTATTATGTTTCCAGTTGAGGAGGCTGGTGGTGGAGAATGGGATACTATACATCATGGAACAGCCGGGTTGGACCATCCCATCTTCATCGTGCCTCTTGGGTTCCCACATCTCTCGTACCAGCATTTGGGGGGCTCTTGTGCCCTGGGGTGCAGCCTGGCTGTCGGTCCTGGAGAAAGTGGATCCTCTGGGCCTGGGGGCACTGGTGAAACCAATGGCGGCAGAGTGTCTTGCGCTGAAGGGCCAGGTGTAGATGGTCTTGGGACTATGTACGGTAGGGGCAGGTTGGTTCATCCTTGGGATCTCCAGCTAGGATTTGTGGAGACTGGGGCTTTTGCTGGTTTTCTTTAGGTCGCCTGGATGAGGTGATTAAGGCCCTGGCCTGTCCCTGCCTATTGCAAGTGAATTGCACTCAGGGGGTAAGGGTCTGAGCAATTCCTAGCCAGGAGTCAATGTACGGAAACTGGTCAGGGTGTCCTGGTTCTCCTGTTATGACTCACTATACTCAGATCACTGGGACATCGAATGTCCCTTCTGAAGGCCACCCAACATCAAAGGTGGGCCATTCCAATTCACACAGGGTTCTCAACTTGCCGGGGTTCATCCTGGCTCCATAGTCTCCTGAAAACCCCTTTCCCTGAACTTTGGGGCTGGTAAGCAGTGTGGAGTCTCCAGGTGACATTGAGAGATTTGGTCAAGACCTGTACAATGTCTGCCACAAATGCGGGTCCATTGTCACTATGGATTGTTAATGGTAGGCTGAACTGGGGCACAATCTCCCACAAGAGGACTTTAGCTACTTCCTGGCTTTGCTCCGTCCTGGTTGGGAAGGCTTCGACCCATCCAGAGTATGTGCATACTATTACTAGGAGATATATGAACCCCCTGCTCGGTTGCACATCTGTGGAGTTTACCTCTAGATCTTCGAAGGGGGTTGCTCCCGACCTCTGGACACCTGGTGGGGACTGTGGTGCCGACCAAGCATTATTTTTAGCACATGTTATGCATCGTTCACTCGTTGCTCGGCATAGTGCTGGCAGCTGACTGATGTAGTGGTGCTTCCTGAGAAGGGCCTCTAATGCAGTTTTTCCCAGATGAGAGAGTCAGTGATGTTCCTTGACTAGATGCCCTCCAGTTGCTGTTGGAACAAAGATGCACCCGTCTGGCATCAGCCACCATCCCTTTTCAGTCAGGGTGGCCCCCTCAGCCATAGCCCATTCCTTTTCCTTTTTAGTGTAACTGGGCAGAGGGACTTCTTCCAGGGATGTTAGGGCCATGGTGAGGGAAGGGGCTGTGTCCTTCCAGGTCCTCATTGGCTGCGGTCTTGGCTGCCTCATCTGCCAGACGATTTCCCCACGCTCTGGGGCCATCTCCTTTCTGGTGTCCCTTACAGTGCAAGATTGCTACTTCCTTTGGAAACCAGACGGCTTCGAGGAGTCTCAGTATCTCCTCCTTGTTCTTGATAGCTTTTTCCTGCTGCAGTTAGGAGACCCCTTTCCTTATAGATGGCTCCATGTACAGTAGCAAAGGTGTACTGAGAGTCAGTATAGATACTGACTCACTTGCCTTCACTGAGGGTGAGGGCTTGGACTAAGGCATATAATTCACCCTGTTGAGCTGACCATCCAGCCGGTAATGCCACAAATGCGGCTCACATCTATGGTGATGTCCCCCTGTGTAGTGGCGCAGAGACAGACAAAGGGGGAGGGTGCCTCCTGAGATGAGGAGACCAATCAGATGCCCATCCGGCCATGTCCTGAAGGAGCTTAGGTGAGGCTTAGGCCATAGCAATCTCAGTGTTGTGACTTACGATGGGAAACTATTCCGATGCCGCCATAGACTATATGCCATTCACCATGGAATCGCAGATGGGCCCACTCAGACACCGTAGGCTTCTGGGGACCTTACGGGTGCCTGCCCGTGGAGTCACAGAATCAGTCTGCTTGAGCAAGCAAGGTCGGACTGCACATTCACACTCCAGAAGTTATTACATTCCCTCCCTGGGAATCCCTAACTATGAGACCTCTAAGAGGTCTCTGGGAGGTGATCAGGCTCCCCTTCCACCCCAGTGGGCGTGGGCCTGTCTGGATCCTGGGGCCCTAGGCCTTCCCAGAATCCGACGTCGGGACCAGGTCCTCACCTGCCAAGTTTCCTGGAGTCTGGCAGGAACAGCGGAGCGGGGCCGGCCCAAAGTGACCGGGGTGGGAGACTGCCAAAAATTAGGCAAGGTGCGCCTTCTCTGTTATGATCCCTCGTTCCATCACCACCCCGCCATTGCTCCCAAACCGGTGGCAACAATGGGCCAGCGCGGTTGGGTTTCCCAGTCAGAGAACCAAATGTTACGGAACCTGGCCCGGATCGCCTGACGGAAGAACCAAGTGACACTCGGAGATCTTGGAGAATAGGAGCTTTATTTAACGCCGGCGGGCTCAGAGGAGAGTGGTCTCCAAAGGTCTGCGCCCTGAGCATAAACAAAGGGGGCAATTTATACACTTCTTCTTCCGCATACTTGGCACTCTTGGTGTATGTGCGAAGCGGGGCAGGGAGAGGAACCCAGACTGGTGCGCGTGGGAAGCAGAGCAGGGAGAAGAACCCGGAAGAGCCCGGGGCAAGGACTGGGACTCTCTTGCTGGCTTGGTCGGCCATCTTAGGACACAGATTTTCCTTATCAATTTTACCTATCTGATAAGTAGTTTTAAGGTTTGTAGGAAATGCTCATAAATGAGATAATTAATAGGCAGGAAAGAGAGGGGCAACATATGGGAACTATGAATATCTGGACTGCAGCTTCCAGGGCACAGTTTCATCGCCTGCCTGTACCTTCACAACAGTGAGGTTGAAATCTGTTCAGAAACAGTCCTATTTCAACAGCAGACTCTCTCCTTTTTCGTAGCCGTATCCCCTTATTCCTCGCAGTTCCTCTCTGCGACTTCCCCGCAACCTGATTCTTTAAGATCCCGATAGAGATGCTCACAGACAACAAAAGTATTATTATGTATTAACATTCACAAAAGATTTCAAGGTTTTAGTAAGAAACTCTCTAAAATGGAAACGTCTGCCCAGATTTAAACAGTGGAATCTCTAGTAGTGGGTCACAGGCAATGGGCCGATAGACAGCCACGCTGCATGGGACCCCTTAGTCATCATGCCCTGGTAGCTTACTGCTGCAAAGTTTGATAGGAGTTGCTTCAGAGACAGCATTCGCTATGTCCCGTTCTTGATTTACCATCAGTCATGCCTAAACCTGGTGTGGCAGGCACACCCCCACGAGGCATAGAACCTCTGATTCTTACGTAGGAATGCCATTCCTCTACAGCTCTTTGCAAACCTTTAGTCACGCAACAAACATCTACTGAACACTTGCTCTGTGCACAACACGTGGGAAACAGAAGGTAAATAAGATTTCAAGAACTGACAGCCGACAAAAGTGAATATACCGTACATATGAAAACTACCATGTAAGATGGAAATGAAAAGTGCAATAATCAGGGGCAAATAATGCAGGATGGAGTCACACAGGAGTGATCATATGTAGATTTGGGGCACGATATAAAGTCTTTAAGTAGAGCCTCGATGAACAGACAGGATTATAAGAGAAGAAACTGAGAGGAAGTGCATTCCTGGGGGAAAAATACAACAGAAGCAGAGACACAATGTTGGGTTATCATGGAGGGGGGGGATGGAAAATTCATTCTATGCTAAAAAGGCACTTGTATTTCATTTGAATTTGGGCTTGGTGTTATCAAGGCTACCTAGAGGGTCCTTCTCCAAAGACTTGATCACCTAGGTGGAGATGGGTGGTAAGATTCACACAAAATACAACACCAGGCAGAATTTGATGACTCATCAAAGGAACAGGAAAGGCTACAGAAATAGGGATATCAGAGTAGTTATCGGTAGAATATAAATAAAGGCAGAACATAAATAAATATAAAGTTTAGAGCACTCCCCCGGGGCCTTAAAAGGGGAGTTGCATTTTCATAATTAACATGTTGGAAGTGTTCCCAGCAGGGAAAGCGAGAAAGTGATGACAAGGAGGCAAAACCCTGCCATCCTGCCCCCTGCCCAGGCAGGCAGGCAGGGGCTTCTGCAGAAGGTGTTTCTGCTCACAGTCCTGATTCTCTAGACCATGAGACCAAGCAATGGGACGGACACTCCAAAATTATGGAAAACTAAAAAAAAAAATCCGTGATACTTAAGTCTGTGTATGCCTCTGTGTGGTATATTTACTTTCTAAATGGTTGTGGGTTAATATTAGCTCAGCCTAATAGTGAAAGTAATTTACATCAGCTCATTATAGCAATTAATTCAGGGGGAAGTAGTGCAAAGGACTGAGTTGCAAAGGAAAACCAGGTTGGAATCTAAATGTGCTCTAAATAATGCACAAAGCAGAAAACCCACCTCTCAACGATAAAAAAAGACTACTGTGTACTTACACACACACAAACACACACACACACACACACACACACACGAGGAGCATATAACCATCAAGTGAGATTGACTGAATAGTCCTAAAATTCAGTATTAAGGATTTCTTTAAAAGTGATCTTTTATTTAAATGGGATTTTAATATTTTATTTTTTAATGTCTCTTCCTTATAATTTGTATTTTTAAAATGGACACTGTCCTCATGCTGATTACTGGCATTTAGTTGTTAATGGGGAGAGATGTTTTATTTCCAAGTCGAATGGGTTCAAATGTAATTCCAAACCCTAATACTTCATCCCTGTATTTAAAAAATGTTAGGGCCAGTCACCAAGCAAAACAAAATACGAATTAATCTAGCTTCTGACTTCCTGTTTATTTCTTCTCCTATACTCGCATAAAACCATTTGCGTAGGTCCCATAACCCACTATCACATTGTATAGTAGTGATTTGCTTGAGCATCTTGTCTCTTCTAAACTGTGAGACTCTGCAGTTAGGGATTTTTATCTTCTGGTCCTTAGCATGGCAGGTGCCTCGTCCACCCTCAGGAAATGGCTGCTGGCAGACCCACTGAAGCAATGGAGGAATGTGATGACCGTGAAGTTACACCACGGGACTGAAGTAAGTTTGGAGGAAACATCTCTTTTACTGCAAAAAATAGGGACTAGTGTTATGTATGATTTTAGTCTTACATCCAGACTCTTGCTCCAGTAAAGTATTAGATATATAGTCTGTTTTACAGCAGGTCCTGGCTTGGAAGTTTGCGTCGCATCAAACATGAATCCCAATGGCTCCAATGTGGCTACTTGAGAACTAGTTGAGCAGGATCAGAAATGTGCAGGAAGTTGGCAGGTGTCAGTTTGCTGTGATCAAAGGGCTCCGGAAGGGATAGATCCAATGAACTCTGTCCCCAGAGAGCCCTGGTATCGGACTCTTTCAGCTGCAACCATCCTTCCAGTTGTAGCAATGCTTTCCAAAATGCTTTAGAATCAAAATGCATTTTTTTTTCAAATGAAACTGACTTACACCACAATAGGTAAAACAAACAAAAGCTAACATTTAAAAGTCACGTGTATAATAATTAATATAAAATCAAACGCTATAGACAGAGTAGCTGTTTGAATGGATACAACAATTCTATCCAGGGTTAGAATGGATGACAGTTGCAGTTTTATTTTACCCAATCTCTTTTATTTCTATACTTGATTTTAATAGCAAAGCATTGACAAAAATGGTATTCATGGACTTAAGAACTGTGAATGGTACCAGGTTCGTTCACCACAGCCCACTTCTGTGGATACTACTTAAACAGAGATGGCAGAAGAAATTTTCTTTCAAATCTCAAGAACGTTACTCTGACAGCATAACTGAGTGCAATGGTGGCCCTCAAAACACTTTGAAAGTGCTTTCTTTTCTTTTTTTTTCTACAGTGCTTAATAGTTAAAATAGAGAGTTTAAAATAAAATTAAAATCAAACCTTTGTGTTACCTTGAGAACGACATTTGGTTCTGTAGAACTCCATATAAAACTAGACTGTTTCTCTCAAATACATTCACATGATACCCAATAATGATTAACGGTGGAGTGTTTCTCTGAATAGCTTGCTGTTGCTAATATCCTGAGCTACTGCTACACAAAAGTTCTCAAACTTTCATGCACATAGAAGTCACTAGAAAATCTGGTTAAAATGAAGATTCTGATTACTTAAGTCTGGGTGGAGTCTGAGATCCTGTAATTCTAACATGTTCCCCAGTGATGCTCATGCAGCCGGTCAGAGGAACGCATTTTCTATTACAAAGCTCAAGAGCATTCCAGCTCTGGCAGTAGCCTCTCAAAGAAGAATGAGAGCACCAGGAGGAGAAAGAGCCCAGAAGGGAGGGCACAGGGATGGGGTGGGGGGCAGAGACAGTATGCGGGAAGGGCAGATTTGGTCTAGGCTGCCACTTCCCCACTCAGAGTGACATTATAATAATCTCCTAATCCCATTTAGTAGGTGTAATCACTTCAGAACACCTGAGTTTAGACCTCATCTAATTCATAGAGAGTGATCACTGAATATGAAGACAATTTCATTTGACCTTAAAATCAAGCTCCATATTCTCAGTCTGAGTCAGCTGAGATTTCCCACCCACTTAGTTATTGTACAGAGGCCAGTCTGCAATACTTAATCTGCTTTCAGATTAGTACAAATTTTATACCTGCTCATTAAATATGCCTTGTCCTAAAGTTTAGAAAAGAAAACTTCAGGTTAGGTATAGGTTATTTTGCGAACTATTGGAAAATTATTTAGAGTGATTTATAAATTACTATTCCAGTGCAAATTACCTCTTGAATTTTATTTTTTTTCTTTCATCTTGGCTCCCAATTTTATTTTTGCTTATCAAGCCAAGAAATTCATTTAGAAAGTTTGATTTCTTAAATGCTCTTTTTCACACCCCTGGCTCTCAGAGCTATTTCCACAATCAGGGCAGAATTTTCTTCTGTATTACCATCAATATTGATCTCAACAATATTTTAGTGCTTTTATTTTCACACTAATTAGATTTCAATTTTAGTTGAAGGCATACTCTCTATGAAGTATATATCATTGCCTTACATTTTTTCCTGTTCAAACTGAAATTATATAGAGAAATAATCATAATTCCAGCAACTAATTTAGTATTTCATTACTAAATAACTTAATTTTATAGTTGTACAACCAGAAAACCTAATGTTATATTGATGGTACTACTTCAGCAAGCATGTATTTATGGAAATACTTAAATGCAGAGATATTTATTATACCTCTGCATTATGCCCAAAGTTTCCATTAAGAATAATCGATCATATTTGGTCTGCATCTTTCCAACAATTATGTATTTCTAGACAACCATATCAATCATTAATTGTAGCCTTACTATATAAACACCTTAAAAATCATTTCTATTGTAATAAAACCTATCACTCTATTTTACTTTGTTAATTTACTTTGAGTTAAGAGTATTACAACGTATTCCCCATTGTTTTATGAATAAAACATCTTTTAAGAGATCATAGGCTCACAGGAGGAGAGGGACCTGCAAAGATCATGAGTTCCTTCACCTGTCTCCAGGCCCAACTGTATTTAACCTAGATAAGTAACAGTAAGTTCTTTTTAATCAATCAAGACACTCTAAAACAAACTCTGGAGACACAAAAAATAAAGGCAGCTTTATCCTCAAGAAATTGCATTTATTCATCAAAACGTAATTGGCAAGTCAGGTCTCTCTCTATGCCTGATATTAAAAATATTGGTACAGAATTAGGATAATATATCACTATTATATGAGTACACTGAGATTTATGGAAAAGTTAATCTTTGAAGGAAGCATAGATTCAAGTTAGCCTGAGAGAAAGAGAAGAACCTTTCTACGCGGAGGGAAAGTGAAGGCTTGCACCAGTATGAGTAAGTGCAAAACACGGCTATAGAATAATGAATTGTTGAGTTTGGCCAGAGTAGGAAGCTTGCATCCACCTTGAGGATTACAGCAGAAAGTTGTGGATGTATGGTCAACAGCCCTGTCCCCTCTCTTCCTTCCTATCATAATTCCTATTTTGTTCTGGTATCTGCTCTCCTTCATGTGGCCATCTGCTTTTGGAAGGGAGAGTATCCTGGTCTCCGAGGGAAAAAAAGTAAAGCATCAGACTTCTTAAAGAAGTCATTAACCTACTGCACACTGTTCCCCCAAATCTATGATCTCCTTCTTTTACAGCAACAGAATTTATGTCTTGCTTGACTTAGAGCCACCCAGCTAAAGACACCATTTTCCAGGCTCCTTTTAATTTGGGGGGGGGTGGGTTGTGACTAAGCTCCGTGGAAGTGCACTATCTGGGCTAAGCCCCGAAAGGGAAAGGACATGCACTGTTCTTGCTTTTCAGTCACTCCTGGCCTCATTCCTAAAATGAACCTATGATGGCAAGACCTGGAACAGGCATCTCTGAACATAAGAGGATGACAAAGGAATATTTTAAGGAGTTTGGTTTCTGAATAACATTCCAGCCCTGGACAATCTACTCAACTGTTTCCTGGCCCCACCTGAACTGCCCTACCTGCTAGGTGTTGAAGTTCTCAGGGCTCAGTCCTTGGTTCTGTCTAGGATGGTTCCAAGCTTCTTTCACTGGTTCAGACTTCTGTTGAGAGTGTCAGACCTTCTTGACATATCCACTTGGATGTACCAGAGGCATCACAAAGGGAGTTAGTTTTGTCCTTAACCTTCTTATTCTCTTGCTCAATCTCATCTCAGTTAATGGCACCACCATCCATTGGGTCACTTATCTCAGAAAATCAGAAGTTACTCTTTACATCCCCGTTTTTATCACTTCTACATAAAACATCAGCAAAGGTTTGTGAATTAAAATTTGAAAACTGGCCTCAAATGTATCTACTTTCTGTGCCTCTACCTCCTCATTTCAACCCACCATCACTTTTCCTCGGATTACAATGTTTCCCTACTCAACTGCCCCTCTCTATTCTTGCCTTGCTTTATAAATTATTCTCAACAACAAAATACCAGAGTGAACTTTAACATTATGTCACACTACTGTTTAAAACCTTTGGATGGACTCTCATCGCCCTTGGGAAAAGGTGAACTCCGTCCGCCTCTGCATGACCCGTTCTGCCTGCCTCTCTGTTGCCAATCTGTGCTCCTCTTCCTCCAATCATCTTCTAATTATATACCTATTGGTTTCTTTTTTGTCAGACTTCCCTTTGAACTCTGCTTTCCATGATGGCAGGGACTATGTCTGCTTACCACTCTTTATCCATTGCCTAGAATTCCGTCTGGCACTGAGCATGTACTCAATAAATATTTGTTGAATGATTTTGAGTAAGTGAAGTAAGTAAGTCCATGTAGATAGCCGGAAATGGCTTGCAGTACCATTTTGTTAGTATATGAATGCAGAAACAGAGAATGTCTCAGACTGCTGCACTCTGAGTGAGTTTTGGATTATCTGGCCCATTTCTCTCAAATCTATCATATAAACATAATACCATTATACAATAAGTCAAACTGTCTGACCAAAGGCTTTACATAATTTCTGCCTCTACCAGAATGCTATCTTATTTGTAGATGAAGGAAAAACACATCTAACATAAGCTCTTTACTCTGAAAAATGAGTGAAGTCTTTGTATATTGATATGGCTATTAGAATAGCAAGCCCAAACTTGGCAAAACCAGTAGTCAAGCAAAGAGAGTATTTTTGACAAGTTAATCTATATCAAGAAATACCAAAACCAAGAAATATCTGAAGGATAATAAAATAATGGTTAATATAAGAATGAAACTCCATGTTTATAGGTTTCTTTTATTAAGAAAGTATAGTATGAGTAACTTTTATAGGATACTATAAAATTATATTTTTATGAGATTTAGATGATGAAATATTTTAGAGGGAGTGATATTATTAACAAAATTACCATGAGATCAACAGTAAAATTATTTTACAGTTCATGCTTCCAAAGGAATACATGCAATTTCATTATTTAAAAAAATGTTTAACGGGGGCACCTGGGTGGCTCAGTTGGTTAAGCGACTGCCTTCGGCTCAGGTCATGATCCCGGAGTCCTGGGATCGATTCCCCCGGGAGCCCGCTTCTCCCTCTGACCCTCTCCCCTCTCATGCTATTTCTCTTTCTCTCTCTCTCAAATAAATAAATAAATAAAATCTTTAAAAAAAATAAAAAAGTAAAAAAGTTTAACAAATTAGGAAAATTTGCACAAAACATATAATATTTGAAGTTTAATGTCTTTTTAACTGGTTCACCACTTCTTACAACCCTGAAATCAGACTGACCACATCCCTTTGGATAGGCATCATTGCATTCTGATCTCCCAAATATTCACTAAGGAAGAACATTTAAAATGTCTTATTTTCAGGTATAAAAAGTATCATACATGATGAAACCATTATTCTAAAAAACAGAGAGACACAAATGGCTTCTAAAAGCCGACACAGAATACATCCACTTAAAGAAAAAAAATATTCACCCAAGGCAGAAATGTATAATTAATAGATCCTTGCTCTCCAGATATCAATACGGCAATATTTTCACTTGGGCTACACACACACACACACACACACACACACACACACACACACAAGCTACATAAATTAACTTTTTTAGAATGTACATTCAAAACAAACAGATGAAAAGCAGAATCAGACCTATAAATACAGAGAAAAAACTGATGGTTGTCAGAGGGAAGGGGGGGTTGGTGGTGGGCAAAATGGGTGAAGGGGAGTGGGAGACACAGGCCTCCAGTTACGAAGTGAATAAATCATGGGGATGAAAGGTACGGCATAGGGAGTATAGTCAACAGTATGGTAATAGCATTTTATGGTAACAGAAGTAGCTCCACCTGTGAACATGGAATAGTGTATAGAGAAGTTGAATCACTAGGTTGTACACCTGAAACTAATGTGTGTGAATTTTACTCAAATAAAGCAACTGAAAAAATGCCTATTCAACATGGACTTTGTATCCAGGAGACTCAATAAGGTTTGCCCCTAGCCTCCTTCCAAAAAAGAAAACTACAGTAAGTACAGTGAATAACTGAATGAAGGAAGAGATTCCATGATTACATAATTTGTTAAATGAAGACTCCCCTGACTTTGGAATACAGAATACCCAGGGTATTCCTAAGACACACAGATATTTGGCCCAAGACTTTGAAAAGTAGGACTAACCCTGTCAAACCAGAGGATCTGATAAATTTTAAAATGATACAGTGATAAGGTTGGAATCTGTTCAAACACTGGTAATAAACCGACTGCTTTATACTTGAGTTGAACAATTTAGTACCACGCATATATGTTCTAATGTTTTCAGGTCAGCAGTCTAGAAACAAATTTAAATCTCCCTACAAGAGAAAACTATTCATGTATACACAATCTTTAGGAGGGTCTGTTGCTGCCACTGTAATTTTAAAAAGCTGAAAGTAGATAGCAAAAAACCACAAATGAAATACATACTAGGGGAGGATCATTATAATTAAGCTCCTTTGTCATGCAGATTGTTTATGCAGCCTCAGAAATATAACATTATGTCCCTTTCCACTAATATTGTTGAAGATCTTTTAATTTTTGTTCCAAACCATAAATTAATAACCTATTAAAATTATGATGACATGAAATGATCATAATACAGGTATGTGGTTTTTGCTGGGTTTTTGTTGTGGTTGTTTTGTTTGTTTTAGCTTTTTGTTTAATTCTAAAATTCACATCTGTTTACTTCTGGGTTCAAAGGAAATTCAAAACCATTGAAATAGAATGGCAAAAAATTAGAGCTAGAAAAAATAACTCCTCTTGTTTTACAGATGAAGAAATTAAAAATTGGAAATTGAGTGAAATTAGTGAGCCCAAGGTCACAGAGCATATTTAGGGCATAGTCTGGACTTGGGCACAGATGCTTGTCTAGTACTTTTTACAACTACGTAATTGTACTGTTACAATGGAGAATCATAGTTGCAAACTAGAGACCTTTGGGAAGTATGTAATATACAGATAAATAATAAGTCTTACTTCCCAAGAAATAAACAGTCAAAGAAAACAAACAACATGCATCTATTGTCTTTAAACCCATTTGAGTGTCTGGACACATTCTTTCCAATGTCTGGCTCTTTCAATTTTTTTTTCTTTTTCTTTTTTCCTTTTTTTTTTTGGACACAGTTCAAATAGGTATACTATGTTTATGGAGATTTTTTTTTTATTTTTGTATTTGTACAAAGAAGACAATGAAATGAATATCTCTGACATTATTTTAACAGCTGATTCAAAACAAATCATATGGTAGCCAATTTAAACAATTGCTATGGTTTTGTTATCCTCATTGTTTAACTTATTATTTTTTCTAGAAAACATGTTAGTGTCTGTGGAAGGCAGTGTTTGGTAAATTGAGTTGTGTGGAAAACTTTCTGTCAGAGGCAATTTGTGATGGGTATGGTTTGCAAAAAGGCTGTATGCAGAATTTGGTTCTCTAAAGAGTAAAGAAAGGAGATGTGCTAATGGGATGGGGAATTTGAAAATGTTTATGAGAAGGCAGGCAATTAACCTTTAAGAGGCCAGAGGATTCTGGGTTAACAGTCCCATGACAAACGATTTTGTTTTATTCCATCATTATTCACTATAACACGACACTCAACATTTCTTTAGGTCAGCTGTCTCTGTAAGACTTGGATCAGTTCCTGAGACACAGTAGGTCTTCAATAAATACATGCTGATGAATTACTGAATTGAAGAAAATCACACAAGGAATTTCTCCTCATTATCATACATGTCCCAGAAGAAAAATAATCAAAGAACTTTCAGGTTTTAAAAAGTTAAAAAACAAAACAAAACACCCTGTTCTTAACACTTCCTTTGGAGATGCATATAATCAAGTCCAAACATACTGAATAGTTTTCCAAAGATCTCACAGCTTGTTTTTGCCAGAGATAAAAACTCAGATTAATATCTTTATTCACTGTCTTCCAGTGTTCACACTTGTTTCTTTTTATGTTTAACATAAAAAGATCAAGGATTCCAGTGCTCAAATCTGATCTAAAAAATGTCAATAGTTCTTTCATCATAGTCTAATATCTTGTCCTAGTAAAGACTGTTTAACAATGTGTAATTCAAATATAATCTTCTTATAATTTTTTGTATGCTTAGCACTTTCAAAATAAATATGTTCGTTGCTGTTACTTCTCCCTTTGATATGTTTACTGCAAGACGGTCTCCAGTTGATTACCCACTATTATCACTATTTATGGTAATACTTGGCTAAGCAAGAATATGGAAATAAATCATTTCAAAATTATTCTCACTCAGGGCTTTAAATAATTTCTACAAATCCTGGGTAGCATGGTATAGAACAACTACCTCATTAATTTGATTTTGTTCCAAAACGAACTGCTGAAGATTGTCCGATTTGTCTTTGTGTAGAGTTGAGGATGTTGTTATTTTTAGGGCTCTACTTGAGAATTTACTTTTTAACCAAAAAATGAAATCAGCAGTATGAGTAAATTGACTAATGTTACCAGGGTTTGGAAAATGAAATATTTTCCAGAGAAGATGTCTTCCTTTTTTTTTTTTAAGATTTTATTTATTTGAGAGAGATTGAGAGAGAGCACAAGAGGGAGTAGGGTCAGAGGGAGAAGCACACTCCCTGCTGAGGAAGAAGCCCTATGCAGGACTCAATCCCGGGACTCGGGGATCACGACCTGAGCTAAAGGCAGTCGCTTAACCAACTGAGCCACCCAGGCGCCCCAGAGAAGATGTCTTCTAAGGTTCACTGCAAAAATAACTAATGAGAAGTGGACAATAATTTATGCTTTGTTTGTAAACGGAAAGAATACTTTTTAGAGCACCTATTATGTTCCGTACCATGTATGAAGTGCTGGGGATTCTAAGGGAATAGGTAAAATCAACACACTGTAGTAAGTGTTACTGTAGAAACATGAACAAAATACTCCGGGAGACGCAGGTAGTTATGCATATGATGCTATGGCTGTGGTGGGGGCCTAGTCATCATGGAAGCTCATTGGACATGGTGCTTGAGGTGTCTGTAGGATGGGTAAGAGTTAAAAATCTAAGAAGGAACTCCTAGATGTGAGAACAGGGTGGGCAAAAGTAGGTATGAAGCTTTTTAACAGCCTGGTAAACTATGCATGGCAGGAATCTATCATGGTTAGAACTTAAACAGCAAAATTGAGGAGAGGTAAAAGGTACTTTAACTACTTTTACATTATGACTAATAATGGTATTAAATATTGGGCAGACACTGTGTTGTTCACATCCCTGGTAGTTAACTCTCCACTCACATGCTGTCATTTCCTAATTAGCTACTTTGTCTTTAATCTAGTTTTAAGTTCAGAAATCAAGATAGCACAAGGATTTGACAGTAGAGCTATACTGATATTGTGATCGATGTTCTATGAAGTTATTTATAACATAAAGTTATTTATAACAACATTATAAAGTTGAACTTTATATGTATAAAATAAACTCATTCTTTTACTAATCTTCAGTTCACTAGAAATAGAAAAAAATATATATTAAGTCAAAAAATAAGTCATTCACTAATGACAATTATTCAACGCACAGATTTGGAGTCAATAAGAAACCTCACTCAACATTTTAAGTATAAAGTGGAGTGGAAATTATGGAGACACAGTTTTTTTCAAACCCAGAATAATTAAATTTCAGAATCCCTCAAAGCTGGACTACTTTCAAGAAAATAATTCATCTCGAGTGGAAATAATTTTAAAGAAAGTAGTAACAATGAAAATCTAACTGTTTTATTAACAGGCACTTGACTTTATAAATGGTCATGAAATAATTTGGCATGCTTCATTTTAATTACAAATAGCTCATTTCTACAGATTTATTATCTTACTTAAAAGTGGTCTGATTGCGTTATAGAAAAATTGATAGGCTATAATTTGCTTCTGGTTAGAGGTTTTTGATTGTACTTTATTCTCTCTAAGCTGTTATGACTTTATGTTTATGTCAAAACATTGGAGTTTTTCTCACTGTTTCAGATAATTAATAAACTGGGTTTTTAGGGGCTTATGCCTCAGTAGCAAAAATGTATTCCCAAACCTAATTACTCAAGTGTAAACTTGAGTTTACTGCTGAGCATTTAATTTAATTTTTTTAGTGTTGATTATTTTTGTCACTACTGCAAAGCAGATCCACAAATACTTCCTTTTCAAGTGAAGTGACAAGTTTCCATCTATATTTGTATATTGAAAAGCAGACACAAGTCTTTAGAATTTCCCTTCTGTGTACATCTAGAAATTCATTTCTGGTTTGTCATGATTGAGGTTAACTCAGGATATATCACCGTAATAGAAATCTCCCCCATCATGGAAACAAACAAACAAACAAACAAACCAAACAGACAGGAATTCTGCTCCAAAGTAATAAGTCAATGTATTCAGCCTAGCAACTGACTAAGTAGAAAAATCAAAATTTCTACTTGACTGTCCTAACCAGATAGAGAACAATGAGGTGAAATTCCGTTCTATAGCCCCATGTACACCCAGTTGCACTGACAGATGCTTTAGGTAGCATCTTATGGCTAATGCCAATTTTCTCTTAGGTGAAACTCACATTGGGAATGACACTGCAAAACCAAAACCAAAAAAAGGACCTTTACAAGAAAAATAAGGACACTGGTTCTTCTCTGATGGGGTGCAGCTGACCTAGGTATACTCAAAGCTCAATTTCAAAATGATCAACTTCAAAATTAAAGTTGGTTTAAAGGAAAGTTTAAACCAAACTGTAAAACAAACAACGTGAGTAAAACAGCCCTTCTGCATCTCTTCGGTGGATGCAGCCGTGGCTCGCGTGGGAGGTGGGGGGTGGCAGCTGTGTTGCTTCAGTGTCTTCTCACACGACAACACACGCATGAGGAGGTGCCTACTGGCTGCAGGAGGGACGTGACAGGGATATTTTACTCACAAGCATCCTTCTGCTTCAGAGGCACAGGTCTCAGAAGCTACACAGGACATCAATGTTATAAAACAAGTGTGCACATGCACTTACGCTGGGCCTATCCACTCGAGTCCCAGGCCCTCTGGAGAGCATCACCCCAGACCCGTGTACTGGGCATATGGGGTTTTCTAGGGCAGTCTGTTCATTTCCCATTGCTGCCCTAACAAGTTACCACAAACATAGTGGCTTAAAGCAACACAAACTTATTATCCTATAGTTCTGGAGGTCTGAAGTTTAAAATGTGTCCACAGGGTTGCCTTCCTTTTGGAGGTTCCAGGGGAGAATTCATTTCCTTGTTCTTTCAGCCTCCAAGGCCTCCAACCTGCCTTGGCTCACTTCCTCTAGCTTCAAGGCCAGCAGCGTAGGGTCCTCCCTCCTCTCTGATCTCTGCTTCTGTCCTTACCGTTCTATCTTCGCTCCAGCTCTCTGAGAGTCCCTCTGAGAATGACACTAGTGATCACACCGGGCACACTCAGATAAGCCAGGACAATCTCTCCCTCTCAAAATCCTTAATTTATTCACACCTGCAAAGTCCCTTTATTATGTAGGGTGACATGTTCACAGACTCATTAGGATGTCATTATGAGGGTCATTATTCTGTCTACCACAGGTAGACAGCTGTTCTTCTAAGCTAATCCTGGAATCAGAGGTACAAGACAACTTCCTCGGTTTTCAGACAGAATATGGAGAGAGGATAGAAGAAATGCAGAAACGGAGTGACAAACCCGAGCTGTGCTCTTCAGTATGGTAGCCACCAGCCAAATGTGAATACTTTAAATTAAGATTAAAAAAATTAAAAACCCAGTTCTTCAGTTGTGCTAGCCATATTTCAAGTGCTCAGTAGCCATATGTGGCTAATAGGTACCACGTCAGACAGCGCAGATATAGAGCATCTCCATCACTGCAGAATATTCTGGACAAATTGGACAGCACTACTTAAGAGTAATATTCAGGGCATCTTGGTGGCTCAGTCTGTTAAGTGTCTGCCTTCTGCTCCGGTCATGATCCCAGGGTCCCGGGATTGAGTCCTGCCATAGGCTCCCAGCTCAGGGGGAGTCTGCTTCTCCTTCTCCCTCTGCTGCTTCACCCACTCGTGCACTTGCACTCTGTCTCTCTCTCTCAAGTAAATAAATAAAATCTTTAAGAAAAAGTAATATTCTGGGCAGAGTAAATCATAACATGGTGGCAAATCAGAAAAAAATCAACATCATGATTCTTTTTTTATTATGTTAATCACCATACATCATTAGTTTTTGATGCAGTGTTCCATGATTCATTGTTTGCGTATAACACCCAGTGCCCCACGCAGAACGTGCCCTCTTTAATACCCATCACCAGGCTAACCCATCCCCCACCCCCCTCCCCTCTAGAACCCTCAGTTTGTTTTTCAGAGTCCATCGTCTCTCATGGTTCGTCTCCCCCTCCGATTTCCCCTCCTTCATTCTTCCCCTCCTGCTAGCTTCTTCTTCTTCTTCTTTTTTTTTTTTTAACATATAATGTATTATTTGTTTCAGAGGTACAGGTATGTGATTCAACAGTCTTACACAATTCATGATTCTTGATGCAGGCAGCAATTTAAAAATTGTTTAAATTTTGGTTTCTGGTAGTATTAAATATGAACGATTCATCAGTTGTTAACTACTATCACTATCATTAAAATTTTAATGAACTACTGATCTCTTGTATAGAGTGAAAAAATAGTAATAAAACCACAGAGAGTTTTGAGGTTTTACAAAGGCAGGTCTGAAAATTTCCTAAAAGAAGAAATAATCCAAGACAAAGAGAAAGGCTGGAAAAAGGGCTGAAGATGTGACCAAAATATAGGAAACAAACAAACAAACAAATAATTGCTTCCCTCTTGGAAAACTAGTGATCTCGAGAATGAAGGATGGCCAGAATATACTTTCTTTTTCTTCTTTTAAAAAAAAATCTATGTAGCATAATATTGCTTATTTATTTACGTATGTATTTATTATGTATGTATGCACTTATTTGTTTTTTTGTTTATAATTTGAAGCTACCCAGAATCTTAGATAACTAATGATTTTTTAAATATATATATTCTATAAATAAGAGTCCTCCTTGCTTATGCAAAAGACACACTACTTGCAAGGACTAAACATTACAGCTTTTTTTAATCTTTAAAAATGTATTGTGATCTATTCTTTTATATCTCTACTCCCCAAAGGAAAAAAATCCAAGGGAAGGAGATTTCCTACGGAAAAACCAATTTTAAATGAAACAAATGGGTTTTGTGTCAATTAAAATGGAGCGGGAGAGAATAAGTATAGAATTTGTAGCAATTTATGTATGCATGCATTATATATATATATATATATATATACATACACACACACGTATATATGTAGTTAAACTTTTGTATGAATTAAAATGACAGAACAAAACACTCTCCTGAGAAGAGAGACTTTGTGCTAAAAGTCAAGGGATTTCAAACCTCTATAAGTCTAGCCTTGCAGAGTTTTTTAAGAAAAAGTTCTCTGAGGTTTTCTTCCTTTCTCCAAATTGTTTTGATTATAAAATATGATTGCAAGAGTTTTGTAGGATACTATTACCAGAAGTTGCTCATTTACTCACTTTGCTCATTTATTAATTCAGCTAATATTTACTGGCTGCCCATGATGTGGCAGCTTTTTAGGCTCTGGGAATACAATAATGAAGGAAAAGAAAGAAAACAGAAAAACATTCCTCTGGTATCATGAAGATATCTCTATATGGAGGAGACAAATAATAAACAACTAAATATACATCATGTAAAAAAGCAAGGTTTGGGGACTACAGAACAGTAAGGGGTGGGCATTTCTGATGATGTGGCATTTGCCCACGTGGTCAAGACTGAGGGATATGGTGGGGGGAGAATCTCTGGCTGAGAACAGAAACCAACAGGACTGAAGGAGGGGCATGTTGGTTGAAGTAGAACAAACGACGTTCCTGATGATGTCTGGCGAGCCTTAATTTCTACCTTTCAACTTGTGAGTGGTTGAGAAAACCTACACAGCTCCCAAACGACTTCTAACATTATTTTTTCACCCGTTTTTTTTTCCCTTTGTTCTCCTCCTCCTGCATCTTGTATTTCTTAACACGATACAGTGAAGTGAGAGGCATTTATGTTTGGCTTTGGGGGATGGAAGTGGGAGAAAAAAGAAAATGTCTGAGAAAAAAGAAGAGTCCAGTTAGTTTTGATTCCGTACTGGAAGTCTGACTACTTCCTAACTTTTGAGTGATTCTGAGCCAGAGATAAGATCGGACAGGAAATATTGTTGGAATAATTACTGACCACAGTCTCCGCAGCACTGCTTTGGCTGGGGTCTCCATCCCCATCCCCAAACAATTCTATAAGCTTTCTGGTCAACCTTCTCCCACTTACTCAGTTAAGCTGCTGCCCTCTACAAATGTCTGATTCCAACCATTGAGACTGTACAGGCTTTTTGGGCCGCCTGGGTGGCTTAGTTGGTTAAGCATCTGACTCTTGATTTCGGTTCAGGTCATGATCTCAGGGTCGTGAGATCTAGCTCCGAATAGGGCTCCACGCTGAGCATGGAGCCTGCTTAAGATTCTCTCTCTCCTTCTGCCCCTCCCGCCTCCCTCTCTCTTAAAAAGAGAGAGAGAGAGAGAGAGAGATTGTACATCCTTTTAAATGTCTATTACATTTGTTCTAGTTATGTAGAACTATTTGTACCACTGCTTCATCTTTTCAGGTTCTCATCACATCCTACCTGCTTTTTTTTTTTCTGTGATTAATTTTTCTAAAGCACCACTTCTATTTTGACCCCAATCTTTTTATTTTTGTTGAAGTATAATTAACATATAATGTTAATATGTGATTCAAAAAGTCTATACATTACTCAGTGCTCACCACAATAAAGTTTTGCCACCATTGTCACCCTACATAGTTCTTAAACCCCTTTATCTATTTTGCCCATCCCCCCACCCCACTCCCAAATCTTCGTAAGAACCACCTACAAGGTCCTCCATTGGATTTTGCCGCTTTCCCCTTCCACAGAAACACAAGATCTTCTCATTGTTCTCTGCATACACCACACTTTCCCCATCTCCCAAATGGAAAAAAAAAAAAAAATTGGAAACTGTTATTATCTGAAATTGAGGTAAGGAGTTTTCTCTTTCCTTTTATTACATCTTCAAACCTGCTTTTATTTAATTATATATAGGCTATTGATTTCTCTATGTTAAAGTTATGCCCTGCTATTTTATTAAATTATCTCTTTGTACCTAGTAGTTGTTCCATTGATTTTTCTCAGTTTCTCAGATAAATAATCATATCATCTACAAATAGAGGTAGTTTTATCTCTTTCTTTTCAAGTTGTATACCTCTAATTGCTTTCTTTGTTATCCATCTCCAATAGAAAGTTAAATCATAGTAAAAATAGTGGGCAGCATCACCTCATTCCAGTGGGAATGCCTCTAGCGTTGTCTTTTATGGTGGATGCTAGCTGAATGCTAACTTTTGGAGATAGAAATACAGATTTAGGTATGGATATAGATGGACACACAAACATAAAATCATGTTAAAGAAGTATTCATCAATTCTTATTTAACAATGATTTTCCTGTTTTTGCTTTTTTTAATTTTAAAAACTGGTATTGAATTCTGTCAAATTCCTTTTCAACATCCCTGGGAACTGTTTTCTCATTGGCTTTATTTATATGATGACTCATATCACTAGACTTCTTACTGGTGAATCATTTTGCATGTCTGGAAGAATCCTTGTGTGTTTGTGATATAATATTTTTTATAATGTGCTATTGAATTCTGTTTAATCTTATTTTATTTAAGATGTTTGCATTGATGCCCATTCATAGGTAGTGGTCTGAGGTGGTTTTTTTTTTTTTTTTGGCTTTATTTTGATAAAAATCTTTGTCAGATTTGCCATTGTTGAAATTACTTCACTAAAAGCATATGGAAGTTGTCCTCTACTTCTATGCTCTGAGATAGTTTAAATCAAGCTTTTCTTTTTTTACCCATGGCTTTATTCAAGCTTCCAAAAAGCTATTTGTTCATTTAAATTGATTTAAACTGATATGATGGGGCTAGAAATGGAGAAATATGTCTTAGAGACTGTAAACAGCATGAGTTTTTGAGACTGAATGATCTGAAAACAGTGAATTCTGGCATTGTTAATTATTACATGTATAATGTGAGCAAATTACTTAATTTTTAAAAGTCTTTGTTTACTCACTATTAAATGGGAATTATAATACCTGACAAGTTTGTAGTGATAATTTTACTTTTGTTCTATTAGTGCACACAGCGGTACTGAAATTATTGTTGTATATTACCAATTCCTGATTTCAGGGATTATTCAATTTATAAAGGGTTGAAGAGAGATTAAGAGACAAAAATGAAAATGCATGGAGTAGAAGCTTACATGAACCAAGTCTACTTCTGTGATATTAAGCTCCTCCTACTTTTGGAAGATGTAGAGCACTTAGTATTAATGAGATGGGTGATCAGAACATCCAAGTTGAGGACAGGGATGCATATCTATCACTACAGAAAAATATTTCCTGAGGTCATCAGAGCCACACAAAAGGCCAGCTTCTACAGGGCATGTGGTCAATTCTTGCACACCAAAAATAAGATTAAAGACCATGATCCTGTCAAATGCGGGATTGGTTTCTCAAATGGGATTTTAAAATACAGATCTTTTGCAGTGAGCACTGGCAGACCCAGTGTTATTAAAGGTCGTCAGGATGTTTTCTTAAAGTTGCAGTGTTGGCAGCTTTATCACGAGCTCTGACCCTTCAGGTATATCTGCTGCAGGACTTTTATTAAAATCCTGTTCACTTCACTTGTGTCAGAAAAGAAAAGCTAAGGCTTCTTGAAGGTTAATGGGCTCCAGGAGAAGCTTTCTTTTAGCCATTCTGGTGTTCGGTTTATAAACCACCCAATGCACCCCTGATGAAGCAGCACCAATCCTGCTTAGATTTTAAATCCTTAAATTAAATTTTGTTGTGTTCTTGAAGTTAGAGGGCAAATACTCAGAAATCATAGCCCTGTGGAGAAACTGTCCTGGCAATGTTGATATACTTGTGATTTTGCTCAAATATAAAACTATATACTAAATATATGTCCTATATTATAATTCTAAATCAAAACAATGACGATCACAAAACACTCTATAATTCTCTAGAAGAGGGGAAAGCCTTGTATAAATGATGACAATTCATAAAACAAGAGGAAGGCCTAGCCCTGGTTGAAGATATATTCCACTTAAACTAGAAGTCCTGTTGCAAAATAAACAAAACCTAAGATTTAAAAACCACCAAAAATCACCAAGAATCTTAATTCTATGTTTGAATTGGAAATATCTGGTATGGGACAATATTTTAACAAGTGTAAGACTAAGGTAAGGTTAAACAAAGCATCAGTGCTTAGCATATGTGAGCAGGAAACATGTACTGAATTAATGTATGAAAGAACCCATCAAAAATGAGCAAATCCTTTGCTGATGTAAAATTACATGAGTTTGACTTAAGTGCAAAATGCTTTGAAGTAGAGAATTTCTTAAAATGTATTTTTGCTCCAGTGTTATAGGTCAGTTCTCTTAAAGAACAAATAATAGACAATGATGTATCTCAGGTGCCTATTTCAGAAATTTTGACTATCCTACTAACTATATATAGAAAGAATACATTTCTCAAAAAATTCATAATGAAAACAAACATACTTTGGTCTTACTTCCATTTCTCACTTTAAAACACATTGAAGGGTTTTTCATAGTTCTTTAATTCTAGAATTATTCTCTGGATTCTAGATCTTGTCAGTGAGAACAAAAGAATTGTTTTCAGGCTCACTTATACTAATGGTTTGGACACATCACTTAAATAATCTGAATCTAGGTTTACTCTTTTGTAAAATGAGTAATATGGTGCCGAATTTATATGGTTAGTTTTGAGAATTAAAAGTCAAAATTTATTGAATTATTGAGTGCTTCCTATGAACCAAGCCCAGGACAAGGTTCTAGGAATCCAGAATTAATAAGACCATTTCTGTGCATTCTAATAAGGAGAGTACAGATGAGTAAAGCAATAGTTAAAGAAGCATGAGGACAGTGTCTTCACCGGAATTCTATGCTCTACTCTCCCAGGAGACAGAGGAGGTACAGAGAAGCTGCCATGATAATGGCTGATTCTTCCTGGCGTATGGGACTGGGGAAGGCATTACTGTTTGAATTGTTAGCAATGAAAAGTTTACCAAGAAGAAAAAGTGTTGGTGTGAACAGAAACTATGAGACTGAAAGAAGTTCTACCCTTCCAGGATGATCACTGCAGGCAACCTACTGAGCACAAGACAAAAGACTGGCTGGTTGTAGGTTGCCAACAAGGACCACGCTGGCAGATCTGTATAGGTGATACTCCACGCTAGATGAGAACATCACTCACAGACATCCTGAGGGGCTCAAGAAAAGCATGAGATGATAACTCAGGAAGCCTTTTGAGTTCTACATTTGCATTTCTCTTTGAAAGAAATATGCTCATTACAAATAGAATGCAGGTGTGTATTGCATTTTGCACCTTGCTAAGGTTTCCTCTTACCGATAATGTAGAGAGCTATATTCATATTTGATGTGTTATCCTTTCAACAGGTATATGAGTATTTCACACATTAAATAATTTGTCTTGCTGGTCCATTAGGATTCTCTGCTCTATCAAAAACCAAAGGAAAAGTGCTTTTAAAAGAAATATCTTTATCTTCCTATAGCATTGTAAAATTACTACAATTTTCATGATTTAGCCAATTTGCTCATATTTAGCACATACGAGCAAAATGATGCTCAAGGTCCTTAATTATTTAGAAGCGTATATTACCATGGCTTAGTATATACACAATCATACAAGGGATAATAGAAGAAATTAACAATAAATTCCAATAAAAGAAGTTACCCGATAGAGCAGAAACAATGCCAACTATGTAGACATATAGAAAGCTAAACCTCAAATTAAATTTTACATTAAAAGTAATTTAACTTTATTTTTATTGCTTATAAATTTTTGTAAATAGACATTTTCAGGTTGTATCCTAGACTGAGTTATTTGTGACACCTCTCCCCTGTCCCTGTTTCATTATTTATTTGTGTATCTAAATGTATATAACTATATAAAATACAAAGATATTTCTTCTGTCATTAGAACATTTTATATTTGTCATCATAGACATCATCTAAGAGAAGACCAGGAAACAACATTTTTGTCAATTGCTTATATATTTGTTCAGAATTTCTAGTAAGAATTGGTTATCTGATATTAATAGGGAGTGCAAAGATATATGTAACTCGTTTGTTTTCACTTAGGATTGATTAATGCTTATGTACCTTTAAGTAAGAATGCCCTAGATTCTTATGCAGAGAGATAATGTAGGGAAAAAAATAACTGTTAAAATTAAAAAAGAAAACCTCTGTAGATGTAAATTTTTTAATTCGATTTAGAACTCTTAATAGATTCTACCCTAACAGTCTGGAGATAATTCCTCTTAAATATTAACTTTCAAAAATAAAACTAAAAAATGAAGATTATTTACATTTTCAGAAACAGAGAGAAGATGAGGAAATATAAATACCACATATCATATGTCATTTGCAGGTCACCAACATTAATTTAATTTTAAAAGGTGCATTATTGAATTCCTGGCATTCAATGGCAAAGGACATTTACTTAAATCAACCACATTATTAATTGTTATTTTCTTATTTTTTAAGAGCTATTCATAATTCATGGACAAATTGAGAGACTACAAGAATTTGCATTTTTATTTTATTTACTTATTTATTTGTTTATTTATTTTGATTTTTAAAAAAAATTATTTGAGAGAGAAAGAGAGCGAGCGAGCAGGAGGAGGGGCAGAAGGAGAGGGAGAGACAAAATCCCAAGCAGACTCCCCACTGAGCGTGAAGCCGGACAGGGGGCTCTATCTCAGGGCCCTGAGATCATGACCTGAGCTGAAATCAAAAGTTAGAAGCTTAACCAACTGATCACCCAGGCGCCCCAAGAATTTGCCTTTTTAAAAAAATTATTTAAAAATATATTTTTTTTATGTTAAAAGCACTGCAACATATTGGAGTGTGGGGAACAGTTTTTGTAATAGAACTTGCATTAGTTATGACTCTCCTGATATTAGCCCTATTTATAATTTAATTTCTATAACATTCTGTAAATATATGTTACCTTTATTTAGATAAATTTTCATTGCAGAATATTAGAAAAAGAGAAAATGTAAAGGAGGAAATAAAAATTGCTGTAAATCCTACAACCTTGAATATGGTCGCTATAAACATTTTGGTGTATGTTTTATATCCTTTTTTTTCTAAGTATGTTCATAAACAGATATATATTCTGTACACATACATGTGTGTTTATGCTATGGACTGAGTGTTTGTATCCCACGCCCCCCAAATTCAACTATGCTGAAATCCTAACCTCCAAGGTGACGGTATTAGGAGGGAGGGGGTTTAGGAGGTCATAAATATGGAGCCCTCGTGAATGGGGTTTCTGTCCTTATGGAAGAAATCCCAGAGAGCTAGCTTACCCCTTCCCCCACGTGAGTTTACAGAGAAAAGACAGCCATCTAGGAAGGAGGCTTTCATCAGACACTGAATCTGCTGGGGCCTTGATTTTGGATTTCTCAGCCTTCAGAACTGTGAGAAATAAATTTCTGCTGTTTATAAGCCACTCAATCTATGGTACTTTTTTATAGCAGCCCAAAGAGACTAAGACAGTGTAAATCAATCTATTCACAGGTAGAAATACATGAGTGCAAGAACATGCAAATGTGTTATTTACACATCGTTCTCCAAAACTTCTCTGAAATCTAACCACCAGCCTGTATCTGTTGGCTCTATCATGGTTGAAATGACAAGCAACCCTTACTTGATCCATAGCTAAATCTGTCCTCGAATCTAGTCTTCATTTGGAAGCACAGTGATTTTTTAAACTAAAAACTTGATTGTACTGCTTCCCTACTTAAATTCCTTTTCTTTACTTCTACTGCACTTAGGATAAGGTAGGAAACCTTGGCATAACTTACAAGGCTCTGCACCATCTGGTCCCTGCCCACCCCCTCAGCTGTAAGCCATTCCATTCTTCTTTGATCCTTCCTGTCTAATCACACCGACCTTGCTTCTATCAGATGACTAAAAGTCCTTTTACCCTCACATGCTACCTCCTTTATGTAGAAGGCACAGGATTTATCTCATATGGCAATTAATGTCCAGGGAAAATATATACTAAATTTTGCCCATAGCTGACCTTGTTCTCAACATAAGTCCCTACCAGCTGGTGTGTGCAGTAAGAATTTAAGTAATTACTGTGCATTAAAGCTTAGTCGGATTTGATAATTTAAACAGTCTCTTGAGGTGGTGTTCAGGTACTCTGGGGAGAAACTGTCTTCTTTCATTGTCTCATTGTAAGGAAGAAAAGAAGTTAGTTCAATTTGTCCATAGTCATGGCTATAAATAGCGGCAGACTTGGGATAGGTCTCTAACTTCCTGCCGATTTCATCACTGATGGCACAGACCCATTAAATTTTCGGACTTAAGGTCTCAGATAACCACAAAACATTCCAGTAAAATAAGCAATAACTGCTTTCAGGAATACTCTTAAGTAGCAGGGCTTTCCCAGCTGAAATATGAAGAAAAGATTCCCATGTCATTGCATTTGAATGAAAGCTGTAACAAACAGCAGCATAAGGGAACTAAAAAGAATGTCAATAGAAGGAAGACTGCCTTGTTAAAATCTAGAAAACAAGACACAGTAGCTCAAAAATCAAACAGGGTTTATCCAGAGAGAGAGAGAGTGAGAGAGATGCAGAAACACACACAGAAATAAAAAGAGAGTATGTTTTGTTCTGAGGACTGTGTGCCCGGCAGCCTGGGCACCACTCAAGACGGCTCCGGGCTGGAGTGGTGGGCAGTGTAGCTGATTTTCTCAGACCCAAATAAAATATCTATTGCAACCCCTCAGATCTTTGTTCCACTATTTTTTCCTAATGAAAGAGTAGTCATCTAAAAGTTAATGCAGCTCCCAATTAATTCGATGTCATGAACAAATATTCTGAAAGGAGGATAAAATAATTCTGGACCCGCTTAAATGTATTTTTCACAATAAGCCAACATATGCCAGTTGAGAATTCATAAAACTAAGAATGACAGCTTACATTTTGTGTCAAGCAATGTTCTAAGACTTTTCATCCTCACAACACTAAGTGAAATACAACTTTTATCTGTAACAACCAATAAAGAAACTGAGGCAGGAGGCTGTTTTGATAAATCTAAACAACAGAAAATAGAGTTTCTGGATCTGGAATTCTGAGACCAAATCTGCAATGTGGTTTCCTACCCAAGTTTTCGGAGCCTCCAGAAGGTCTCCAGTAACATAGTCTCTCACTAAGGTGTTCTTTATATTTTCAAATGAACATTAAAACACAAAGCCAAAAGAATGGACAGAAACAGCACCATCTTTTATCAGTCCTCAAGCATTCGTAAAGCAGGAAGTCAGCCCCCGGTGAAATCACAGGTGAGAGAGATAAGCCTCCTGCCAGGCATCCTTTACCTAAACTCACTTTCCATACCTGAACTTCTCTCCAGAACTCACTCGCTCCTGGATCTTTTTGATTTCTACCCAGTAGCTCTCTTTTCTTTGTTGGGATGGAGGGTTTTGAAAAACATTTATCATTAAATGATATATATAGAGTCACCCCTTCAGAGAGAACTTATAATGTAATTCTAATCACACAACAAATAAAATTTGGTGGTTTTAACTTCATTCTTAGCAACTTAGGGAAACGGTGCCAGTAAAAATAAGAAAATTAGACTGAAACAAATAAAGAAGTCATGAGATTTCAAAAGCAAGCGAAGTCCTTTTCATAATAAAATATTAGGGAACATTTTTTAAGATTTGGAATTCTCTAGCCATTTTATTAAATCATTTTATTGATTTCTATTTTTTGAGGACAATTGTTCATAGAAAATTATTTGAAAGCTATGCCAAGACCCTGACACTCTGTTTTACCCTATGCTGGGCTCCATTGTGTTGGTATTTTATGCTGTCAAACTGCACTGCATTTCTTTGTTGGGAAAGCGGTCAGGTTAATTACTGCTGTGTTTTTTTGACCATGTTCCTAATCCAGCAATCCTGCCCTTTGAAGGGTGGAATGTTACACATACACACATACATAATAATATCCCAGGGACCTTCAAAAAGATGATCGATACCCTTGCCTTTGGGTGTCTGTTCTTTTAAGTGACTTATGGGTGCAAAGCTAAAATCATACAAAAACCTTTTCCCTGGAAATACAAAATGCAAATGGTGGATGGGAGTCTGAGATCCAAAGAATAAAAACAAACAACAATCAGGAATGAGGGGCTAAGAAATGCAACTTGCAGATCTCTGCTTCTTGGAGAAGCTGATCCTGAAACAGAATTACAACCAGTTGCCTTCCTAACAAGTCACTGCTATGTTTATTTGAATGGTGTGTTGGATTATGTTCGTCACAGTTTTAGGATTAGTGGATCTGAAACTGCACCTTAAAGAGAACACAAAGCTACAACTCATCCATATGCACATTTGCCCATCTCTCTCAGGTCTACACAGGGATTTAATTTTTTTTTAATATTGCCATGTCCTGGAATACTAGAATCCAAAAAAGAGCTGGAAAGGATTTACAAATTAATGCTAAACCTTGAAGCCCAGGAAATGTAAGAAACCTTGCTAATGTCACTGGGCTAAGAAAAATTCAGGGTCTGTCGTCATTGATTGCCTAAGATGATGGAGCAGCTTAACAGTGACTGGAGAAGTTGAGGGAATGAAGGTCTTTTTCCCAACTAAATGCCAAAGGTAACAATGTAAATAAATCTATGGAAAAGTTACAAATAAAATTGCTTCTTTATTTGTATTAGTTTACCTGTATCCAACTTTGCCTCTAAATTAAAGCATTAGCCTCGAATGTAGAAGTGAGGTCAGCAAAATGTCACCTTCCGAAACTTAGATTTGGTCAAACCAAACATATGTATTTAACCATCTGTCAAATACTTTGTTTTGGAACTAAATTGCTAATGAGCCTCTATATCCTAATGAAAGCACAAGATCTGAGTGTCTCCAGACCTATCCAATCTTATAATGTTTGTGACTTGAAAAAAGACCACCACCATCACCACCATCACCATCACCAAAAGCATGACAACAAAAACACTGGTTAAGGGCGGGGTGAAGGAACAGAAAAGTAAAATTTGTTATTTATCTGGCATTGCCAGGCAAAAGAGACCCAGAAAACACAGATGTTGTATTGGAGCAGAAATTATTATTTAATCTATAAGAGCTGGAGTAAAATATTATTCAAAAATATCCAAATGGCTTTGCTTTCTAGTAAAGAAGTGATTATTAATTCAGAATATATGTCTGCTGGCAAAAGCAGCACACAAAAGCATCGTTAATGTCAGGATGTTTCGTTGGAGTTTGAATATGAAAAGAAGTACAGGAACAGAAATAAACAAAAGGAATCACCTAAAGGAGAAGAAAGGAAAAGTCGCTTGGCCCATCAGGTTAACAGATCAGGACTTACACAGACGGACTTCCAGGAAAGGCTCTCCATAAACCAGCCATTCTAAGTCAGGAGTGAGAGTACACATATACAATGTAACGTCCTTCCCACTCTAGGCTGTAACATTCCACAACCCCTCCATCCAAACCACAATAGTAGCCTTCCAATGGGAAGAATAATCATCAAAGTCCAAAATGGAAAAACTTTAAACCCTTCTTGATACTAGGGGAGTTTCTCCATACCTGTTGACTGAATGGAGAGTACGTGAAATTTTAAGCATGGATTGTGAAACTTTATTCTACAATGAAAGCACTGAGATAGATGTAGAAAATGTGCCTAACAATGAGCACCAACACCCAGCAAGCCTTTTCCCTACCAGGTTAAACGATCATCTCGAATAAGGATTCATTAATCGAGTTGAGGGAGGGAGGGTGAGTTTGTGATGTTAAATACTGTGTAGAGTCACTGAATAAATACGAATAAAGCATTTGCAGAGTCAGTAAGTCATTATTTCTGATTCTTCTGCTCCAATATACTCTGATTAGGGTCGACAGAATGATTAATAATTGCCAAAGAATGTTTTTAATAAGTTTCTCTTCTCAGGCACCAAATCCTATTTCTAAAACTCTTCTTTTGGATTTGTTTACATTGGTTTTGAAATATTGGTGTATTTTTTTGCCTAGCAAAATATCTCCATCAATATACTACGTGGTTAATTTTGAAATATCTGAACAAATGAATTTTCCATGGAGGGATGTTTTATTTCTCATATCATGAAAATGAAATATAGTTGCTGCACAGAGTTTACAAGCAAAGTAATTTTGTTAAATGGCACAGTTTATAAAAACAAAATTCTTTCATTTGATTCTAAGAACTATTTATTTCAAGCTATATAAAATATCAATTTTCTTATGTTGAAAATGTGAGGCTACTGCCCTTAATTTTGTTCTGTCACACAAACTTTATAATACCAAAATTTTGTGGTAATATTTGACTGGAGTTTTTGCTGCACAAATAGATCTATTTGCCACAAGCCCCAAACATGCAAGGAAATTAAGCAATCACTGAAACAAGTGACTCCAGAAGTAGGACTCACACTGTGGCTGAAGGGTATGCATTTCAGGAGTTGTGGATTCACACATCCATAGCATCTTATAATTTAAAGAGAACATGAAGCACCGCTTGTTGGAATTCCCACCCCAAGTAGGAATCAGAAAGCCAGAACCCTCAAGAGCCCTGTAAATCATCCCATCCACCCCAACCTGTGTTGGATGAGAAAACCAACATTCACCAGGTTGATGAATCCATCTGCAGGTACACAGTAAGAAGAATTAGGTCCTAGACATTCTGCCCCCTTGTGTTGCACCTATCTGAAGTCTTTTTAAATGTTCTTAAGGACAGTGACTCACTGTTCCAGGAATATAGTTCTAGAACTTTCTCATTTTCCTAGTCTACTAATTTCATTTTACCTAACACTCTTCTCTCAGCCTTAGTTCACACATCTAAAAACCAACAAGAGAATCTTGACATTGTTAAGAGTTTTTCAACCTAAAATATGATTTAGGAACCTCTTACTTGGTCATAGTACTTTTTCACATTGCAGGTTTTAAGATAATAGCTTTACTGAGGAGTTTAGAGTTGGATAATAAGTTGCCTGCCTCTCTTTACCCACAGATGGAAGAGGTTCCAGCTTCTTGGGTGGTAGGAAGTGACACGTGGAGTGGTGGAAGTCCAGGTACCCCTGCAAGGTACCCAGGTCAGCTTATGAATACCACTGGGATGACTGTCCCAGAACAGGGTTCGCTGCAAGCAGCTATCAGTGTGAGGGCACAGCACCAGGGCAGTGTGCCATCTGCCTACATACTTGTCCATACGAAGTTTTGGTCCTCTTCGTTTCATTCCACCTTATTATCATAAATCTTGAATTAGACATGATTTTCCAATAGGCATGGCACCTCAGCAATCTCTCTCTTGCTGGTTTCTTTCCAACTGTGTGTAGAGGCCACACACTGCTTCCGTGATTAAACTAAATAAAAGCTAGGAGTTGAACAAGATGGCCTTCATGTTGCCCTCAGCTTGGCTAAACCTGAGACAGACTTCTTCCTGACTGCAGGCTCCTGCACCCCCTTTCTTAGAGCATTTACTTTAGAAAACTTGTGACTGTAAATCTTTTCTCTGCTCCATTGAGATGTAAATCTTTTAGAATGCCTCTTGCCAGTTCTACAACCCAGGAATGTTTTCCTAAGGACCCAGGGGATCATTCCTTTGAAATGTAATCCTCGAGAAAAAATAGCACCCCTATCTCCCAGTCTCTGTAGGAGGGTAGGATTCTGACTTCAAGGATCCTTGCTTCAAATTGTAAAACTATCTACTGTCATGAAGATAGGAAAAACTTTACTTTTCCTTTGGGTAAGGTCGATTTATAAAGAAAGATGACTTACACAGATTCCCCCATCCCAGCCCTTAAAAACTCCCCTGCCCTATATATTTCATTGTTGTTGAGCTCAGACTGAGTTCTGGCCTCTCCCCGTTATTGCAGTAGTCTTGAATAAAATCTTTCCTGCCTGTTTAATTTTGTCCAGAGCAGTGTTTGCTTTGACAGCATTAACTGTGATTTTATCTCACAGTTGTCAAACTTATATGCTTTTGGTTTTCCTATTGTTTTCTTCTTTGGAAATAGGCTGATTTCCTCAGGTCATGTGATAACTAACAGTACTTTTTATGACTCTAAAGCATCATTAAATTAAAAAAAAAAAACTTTAATAGAGAACAAACTGGTGGTTGCCGAGGGGAAGGTGGGGGATGGGTGAAACAGGTGATGGGGATTAAGAGCCCACTTATAGTGATGAGCACTGAGTAATGTATAGAATTGTTGAATCACTATATTGTACACATGAAACTAATATAACACTGCATATGAATTATACTTGAATTAAAAATAAATAAGTAATAACTTTAAAAATTTCTAGAACATGTTTGTTTTAAATTTCTTTATAAAAAAATCAATCAAATTGGTTACCAACTCCTTGTCAATGTTTCTCAATGGACAAATTTCCCTGGTTGGTCAATAAAGATATTTAATCTATTTGGCATATGCAAATATTCTTTTTAGTGAAGAATAAATCACCCAATAGCTTGATTGAACAACAAAACGAGATCTGTCAATTTTGCTAGTAGCTTCTAATCTTATTCCAGTTTCCCAGGTGGGGCTCCTCTGAAGGACAATGCTGGAGAGGGTACCATTACTTCCCAGTTCCCTTAGTGCTTGTAATATGTTCTAATTATAAATTAATAAATTGGCATATTTGAGTGGTAATATGTGAGCATTTTAAATCCCTATAAGAGCTGGCTATCAAAAAATAATGTAATAAAAAATACAAAGAAGGAGAAAGCTAAGACTTGCTAAATACTGAAACTTGCCAGCCATTGTTCTAAATGCAGTATATGTATTATGTCAAGAATCCAAATTAGCAACACTGGAGTAAATGCTATTATTATTCCCATTCTATAGATGAGGAAGCCATGGTCCCCAAAATGTAAATAACTTGCCCCGAACTACGCATCTAATGAATGGCAGAGCTGAGATTTGATAACCCAAGGAGTATTAGCACATTCAACTATTACACTATCATGGTTTCTAGGCTTACAGCCTATCAACTTTAAATATGAAAAAAAAAAAAGGCCAAATAAAGCAAAATATACAAAACCAGCTTAAATGGTTAGGTCTCCAATTATATCTTTGCTAAATCACAGTTACCCTTAAAAAAAAACAAGTAAGCAAACAAACAAACACAAGGTCTTTCTGTTCCTTCCTGAAGCCCATGGATAGGTGACCTCAGATCCTGTTGCCTACGGCAGTGGTTCTCAAAGTGTGCTTCCTGGACCAGCAATATCAGCATTACAAAATTGTTTGTTAGAAATGCAAATTATCGGGGCATTTGGGTGGCACAGTCTGTTAAGCATCTGCCTTTAGGCTCAGCTCAGGTCATGATCCCAGGGTCCTGGTCCAGCCCCTGCATTGGGCTCCCTGCTCGGCGGAGAGCCTGCTTCTCGCTCTCCCTCTGCCTCTCCCCACTGCTCCTGCAGGCCTGCGTGCTCTCTCTTGCTCTCAAATAAATAAATACAATCTTAAAAAAAAAAAAAGAAATGCAAATTCCCCGTGCCCCTCCTACAGACCTACTTAATTCAGATAGCCGCTCTGATTCTGATGCTTGCTCAAGTTTGAGAATCACTGGTCTAGGCAAATCTTGGCAGGCATTCTTGTTCTGCTGCTGCTGGGCTTTTCTGTTGAGTTATGACCTTAATAATACCTGGTGGTGATTTGTGGGTTTCCAGCCTGAAGTGGGCTCCACTCATTTACTGTGGTAAAACTTTTAGGAACCATGCTTTTTCTGGGCAGATTTTGATCTTAGAGGTCAAGAAACTTACATTTCAAAATCCTGGCATTCTCTATGTAACCCAGAACAGGCTTACACAAAAAAGCTGTCATCAGAATTAACTTTTGGATGAATCAATAAAATTATATCTACTTCTCCCTCCCCTGTTTCCAAAGACTAAGAGTATAAAGGTATTGAGGACATTTGCAAGAATTCACAGTATATCCTGTCCGCTCTACACACACACACACCGCCACACACACCGCCACACACACACACACACACACACACCCCGCCACACACACACCCTGCCACACACACACCCCCGCCACACACACACACACCCCGCCACACACACACACACGTGCACACACACCCTGCCACACACACACACATGCGCGCACACACACACACACACACACCCGCCACAGCCCTCTATTTCTCACCTACAGTACACACACACACACACACACACACACACACACACACCCCAGATACACAAATAATACACAAGATAATGTGCGGTGTGATAGTTAAAAGGGAAGCTGATGTTTCAGGTAAATTCTATGGTCTAAAGAGGGAGAAGAGGAGGCTGGGCACCTGCCCAGAACCCTGGAGTTTGGTTTTCAGAGCATGGCATTGTGACTGTGACTGTGACTCATTTATCTGAAGTGCTATGACTTCCCAGAGTAGCAGGTGTCCTCATGTGCAACTAAAGACACAAAACACTTTAAAAGAACCAAAAAAAAAAAAAATTACTTTATGTTCCACTACCTTAGATAATCAAAACAGCTTTCCTTCTTATCCTTGTCAGCCTCTGCTCATTAACATAGATACATCAGTTATATGCAGAACAGGCATAACCTTCATTTTTGAATATGTTAAAAGTACATATAAAACCAAATATAGATGGAGGATACTATGAACCATTAAATATGAATTTATTATTATTATTATGGATTTCTTTTTTCCTTGGAAAAGCACTGGAGAATTCCATCTCTCTCAATATAGAAATTAGAAGGGAGAATTCAAACTTTAGGACAAGATAGATACACCAGCCTAAATATCTTGGTAGGCAACATTTCAATTTAATTTTGAAATAAACGTGTAGGGATTTAAAAAAATACTCCACATTACTATTATGGGGAAAAAAAGCCCAGGATTTTATTCTAGCAGTCATGCACAGGATTGTTTCCTTGTAGCTACTTTAAATTAACATATAAAAATAGCAATTGTTATTTGAAGGGAAAAATATTTGCTAAGGCATTAAGTCAGCCACTGTGGGGTATTATACTACAGCTATTAACAAATACAGAGAAGGCATAACCCTGAACATGAAGCCCAGATGAATAGTCATCAATAACTTACTTTTCCACTTTCTACTCTCAGTTCTATCCTTTCTGGCTCTGTGACCTTCAGTAAGTTTCAATATCTCTCCTTCACTTTTTTGCTATTAGCTTTTCATTATTTTAGTGGACTGACAATGTACTTCTGGAGTACGAAAAAGTTTCCCAATACTTTAAAGTGCATATATTATTTAAAATGACAACAAAGCATTGTTACTTTAATAGATACTAATTTCATGGTTCTTAAATATTCAAACACGTCCAAATTTTGCCATTGTTCCTACCTAGATTATAAAATACGAGGATGTATCAAAGAAAAGGATTTGCTTTTAGATTTTGATATTTCAACCCTCTGTTAGACAAATTCACAGAGCTCTGGATATGAACACAGCAACAGTCTACCCACAGGCAGTTTGCAAACACCCAGAGGCACACCATTTTACTGCAGTTTGTAGGACATGGAGGAGAAAGCAGGCTCCCAAGAAATTCCAACTGATGTGAAAATACAAAAATAGGTTGAAAATTTCATAGGTAACATTACATGCCAGTATGAAATTCACAACTTGTCTTTCCAAAACAAGTGTCAAATTCAGTATTCAACATTTTTGCCCAAAAGGTCTCTTTCTTATTGATTCACCAAGCAAACATGAGGCTTCAGTCTTGTCACCGAGGGAATGTTCCAGGATGACATGAGGATCACAGCCCTTTCCTCTGATGATCCAACAGTAAACACACTAGGACCAAATAAACTACTACATATTGCCTACAACTGTATTCCCACTCTCAACAGCTACAGTAGAATTTTCAGTTTAAAAGCTGTGAAATTTTGTGGAACAAAGTAAAATTTCAAATAATTAATTAATGCATTTACCACCTAAACATTTTTTTCTTAAACTGTAAGGTGTGTAATATTCACTGAGGGAATTTAACAATGCCAAAAAACAGTATTTGAGATGCTAATCGGAATTTAAATTATGGTGTACAGGAAGTGGCATGACACAGGGGAAAGATACTGTACCTTGTGGATGACCAGTCTATCGAGGATTTAATTTTAGTGTGGTGTTGACTTCAAATTCCTGTGCTCTTTGTAGGCAAGGTAGCAACCCATGAGCCTGACACCTTCCTTCCTTCCTTCCTCCCTTCCTTCCTCCCTTCCTTTTTTTCTATTTAATCATACACATCGCTGCAAGGGATGCATGTTTTACAGTTTATTCCTTACATAATTGTTTAAAGTCTATTGAGTATAATAAATATTCAAATACTCATCCAAAAGCATATTCAGTGATAAAGTTAGGTTATGTGCAGAAGGAACAGAGCACAGTTCTAAGACAGCATAAAACAATAGAGGGGACTTTGGGGGTGCAGGGAAGGCCTTTTGGGAAAGTGATGCCTAATCAATGTTCCGGAGGATGAAAAAGGTTATGTGAAGGGGGAATTCCCAGCACTGAGTGACAGGAGGAAGCATGTGACTTCAAGAAACTGTGCCTGTGGTTTAGAGATGGAGGAGGGGAGGGGAGAAAAGCTCTGAAATAGTCAGGTGCTATCAGCAAGGTCCAGATATGGTTTCTTGGTTCTCACCAGACAAATCTTCCCCATCCGCTGGTTTTACTGAGCTATATCTGGTATATAACATTGTGTTAGTTTAAGATGTACCACACAAAGGTTTGATATATATAGACAGATCCATCTATATATGTATGTTGTGAAATGATCAGTACAATAAGTTACCATCCATCACCTCACATTGTTACAAATTTGGGGGAGGGGTAAGAACTTTTAAGATCTACTCTGTTAGTGACTTTCAAATATACCATACAGTATTGTACAGGACACCCCCGAACACAGTAAACTTGTAACTGGAAGTTTGCATCTCTTGACTACCTTCACCCATCCTCCCCACATGCTGCATGTCTCTGGCAACCAACAATCTGTTCTGTTGCTAGGAGTTCATTTTTTTCTTAAATTCCACATGAAAGTGAGACTATATAGTATTTGCCTTTCTCTGTCTGACTCATTTCACTTAGCATAATGCCTTCAAGGTCCATCCATGTTACTGTAAATGACAGGATTTCCTTTTTTATGGCTGAATAATATTCCTCTGTATATGTATGTGTGTGCGTATGTCACCTTTTCTTTAGCCATTCATTAGCTGATGGACACTTAGATTGTTTCCATATCTCGGCTATTGCAAATAATGTTGCAGTGAACATGGGGGTGTGGATATCTCAAAGTGGTGGTTTCATTTCCTTCAGATATATACCCAGAGGTGGGATTGCTGGGTCATGTAACAGTTCTATCTATAATTTTTCATGGAACCTCCATACTGTTTTCCACAGTAGCTCCACCCATTTATACATATAAATGTAAATATATACATACAGTGCACAAGGGTTTCCTTTTCTGCACATCCTCGCCAACATTTACCTCTTGTCTTTGTAATGACAGCCATACTAACAGATGTGAGGTGGTAAGACAAATCCTTTCTTGGGCAAATTTTTATGAAAAGCATTTCGATAACCAATGGAATTCATAGCATGCATCTAACATTTGAAATATTTATGAACCATAAATATAAATTATACGTAATTATACGTTCATAAATTATACGTAATATGATCATCTCAGACATATACCTGAATAATTCACTTACTAGATTTCTTATTATTTTCCGATTTTAAATCTTCTGCTCCAGTGACATCATGAAAACTTCAGTATGATTTCTGTTTTTTAATAAAAGCACCTTACTTTCTTGTCTGCCCTGTAAAGCAGTGGTTCTCAATCAAGGCTGGTTTTACTTCTCTGAAAGGCCTTTGGCAATGTTTGGGCACAATCGGGTTGTCACGACTGTAAAAGGGTGCTAATGGCCTCTCATGGGTATAGGTAAGGCAAGGATACTGATGAACAACCCATAATGTATAGGAGTGACCTTCACAACAAAGAATTACCTGGCCCAAAATGTTGATAGTGCCAAGCTTGAGAAACTCTGTTGTAAGTACTATTACAATTAAAAGACTTTTTTATGGTCTCTTAATCTAAAGAATAAAGGTAGGTAATTATGTTATTTCTTATATAGAAAAGAATGGGGTCAGGCCAGATTTTAGGATATAAGGGATGGCAGATATGTTCAATCTTGCAGGAGTTGCATTTGAGGTGCTTATTAAATAAACTTGGATATATTAGAAGGCAGTTCTTGCCCAGAAATTTAAATTTGGGAATGTTTAGAGTGCAAAGACACTGAATCCATGGGCAATGTGAGGGCAAGAGCAGAAGAAGTAAGCTTTGTACCGAGTCTTTGGGAACCCACATTTCATGCCTGCATGAAGAAAAACAAGCCTACAAAAGAAAACCAGTGGCAGCAGGCAGAATCCGAAGAAATAAGAGAGAAATAAAAGAGTGTGATGTCACAGGGACCAATGTAAGAGATTGTCTGAAGAAAGAAAAACTGACATAGTGCCAAACGCATTCAAGAGGAGAAACAAGGAAAAGGGAAAAGTCCATTTTACTAAGAGACACAGATGTCATTAGTGACCTTTGAGGAGGGCTGTCTTGGTTGAGAGATGGAGGCAAAAGACTGGAGTGGGCCAGGATTAAGTGGCAGTGTGGAACTACATACAGACAACTCTTCTAGAAGTTTTTATTGTCAAGGGGAGCTGAGGTTGTAGGGACTTAGGTATGGAACCAAGATTACCATGGGACAGACTCGAGCGTGTTTAAACGCTGATGGCAGTGATCTGGTTAGAAGCTCGCAGTGCAATACACAGGGAAGAAAAGGAAACATCTATAGTGTAGTTTCACTGGTATACGGGGTAGGATCCAAAAGAGACAGTGTTTGCCCATACAGCTGAGGGAAATCACCTCTGTTGTAATAGAGCAGGTAAGGATCAATACTTATCTCTGTTGGTTAGTTTACACAGAACTGATACAAGGTTTGTGGCTTGTTGTGTAGAAATAAATACTTATCCCCCAAAGAAAATAGAATGAGAAAGGGTCAACGATACTGCCTGCTGTGATCTGGATGTTTGTGCTTCCCCGAAATTCGTATGTTGAAATGTCAACCACTGTGGTGATGGTATTAGGAGGTGGGGCCTTTGAAGGGTGACTAGGTAACGAGGGCAGTGCCCTCATGTATGGGATTAGTGCCCCTACAGAAGAGACCCCAGAGCCCTCCCTTCCCTTCCACCAGGTGAGGCGGTAGCAGAAAGATGGCTGTCTAGGAAGCAGGTATTCCCCTGACACCAAATCTGCCATCATCTTGATCTTATACTTCTCAGACTCCAGAATTGTGCGAAGCAAATGTTGTTTATAAGCCACTCAGTCTATGGTATTTTGTCACAGTAGCCCAAAGGGACTAAGACATTATCTTTTCAATCCTAGGAAATGACCTGCACTTCCCTTAATCTGCTGCCCATGCTGTTCCCTTCAACTAAACTATCCTGCCTCTTCCACATCTTCTGGAAACCACTTCTGCACCCTCAGGTGGAAGTAGATGCTCCCTCTTCCATGCTGAGAATCACTCACCACAGTGTACTAGGATGATTTCTTTATCTGTTTAATTCCTTCACTAGACTGGGAGCTGCTCTGGGGCATGGTGACATCATGTGTAGAACACTAGCACCCATTTCTTGGTAGATGACTGATAAGTGCTTGCTTAGGAGATGAGCTTTACTTTCTATTTTTCTTGTAAATATCTCCACAATGGAATGCTATCTTGTACTGGCAAAATGGTGCATCTTTAAAATTATACATTGAATTATAAACTCATATTTACATGTGCCTATATATGTACTTCTGAAAATAACCCTTTAGAATGGAAGCTCCTCTTATTCTAAGCAGCTTCACTGACCAGATGGGTTAATCCTGAGTTAATTAAAAAATCCAGTTAAACACAAATTCTGCTAACTGGAGGCCTCCATTTTATAATCAAGCTAATTAACTAGGTGATTACTGAATCTCTTTCTTCCCAGACTGTGACCTCGCTGAAGGTAGGACATTTTTCTCCATTTTTATCATTAAATACAGAATGCATTTGTCAAAATGCTTCCTGAAAAAAATAATTGTACTAGGTTCAAAGTACAAGTGGGGAGAACATGGGTTGGGAGACACCAGAGTAAACAGAATCAGGTTTCTGATTCCAACATCTATCCTCACTTTCACTTCTAACAAATCCAAGGTCAAACACAGACTCAGAAGAACAGATATCACATAAGTAAGAAATAAAACAATGGGAGAGTTCTTCTTCTTATCCCTCTTTCTTTCTAAAGTATAAATCTATGTTTTAAGTGAATAATGACAGTTCAAAAGACAGAGAATTCAACACATAAATGAACTTTAGAATCCTATGACACTAGTGGCTTGTAAAGAATATAAAATAAATTGAACAATGAAAGGTCTATGCTCCATTGAATCCTCCATCCTTGTGGCAATTCAGTTCCATGCAATTTATGTAATGTTAATTATGAAATGAACAGTATAAGATTCAAGAAAAGTGTGAGATAGGGCCCTTGCCTTGTGCTATCTAGTTGAAAAAATAAGATATCAAATAGCAATACAGCACAAATTTATTATTAAGTATAAGATTACGAAGTAAAGTTAATAAGAGAGAAGTGATTTTGTGATATTGAGTAGGTTACAAGGCTCAAGTCTTGGGTGAGGTCCTGAGGGTACACTGTGGGATAGAATATTCTGGGAAGTCTTCATGCAAAAAAAACTGAAGGTAGACTCTTGTGATTGCTTTAATTGCCCCACTTCACCATTTGTCAAATAACATGCTGTATAGTTACTATTCAGTATTTCTTTTAATGTGAGCCAATTAAATAAGTATTTACTTTATTTGTACTGTTCTTTGCAATTTAAATGTTTCTGTTTAAAATTAATTTTACTAATTAGTTTTATTCTACTGCAACCTGAAACTATGCCACATAGTCCCTGCTTTATGTCCTCTCTTTCATCATTCTCTTCTAGGAATTATATATTTAGGTTTGCCTGTAAAAAGTGGAAGTCACCATGAACAAACCAATCGGGCCGTCCACACACTTTGATGCAACTTTGACCTTGCCCTCTTCCTGAAGCCCAGGAAAGATAAAGCCTGGCCGCCTGAGACCCTCCAGGAAAATCAACTGAGGGCATCGTGCATGGGCCTGCATTTTGAAGAGTAAAAGTTTTCCCAGAAAAAATGTCTATTTTCCATTAGTACTCCCCTTCGTGTGCTGTATTGTGGCTGCCATTTAATCCCATGTGTTTTCAATGTGAAAAGTAAAGTATATACTTCATCTACACCCTGTTGGGTTTTTCTGTCAGATACCTACCCAGGAAATGTCCGATCTCCGGCTTTGCATTCAAACTGTCCAACATGTGGCCAGATGGATTTATTATTATATTTTAGCCAAACTGTTGTTCAGCTTTCTCAAACATGTCCTACATTCCTGAGTACTCCCTACTCAGTCACCTTTGCCTCGCTTTGTTCAGATTGGATTCGTTTTGTTCATACTGGCTTAGTTCACCTTTATCTCTTCAAAGAACCCATATTCCATGAAACCTTTCCAGATACTGCCAGTTACAACTGGTTCCTGTCTCCTTTGGGATTTTTGGCCCCTTATCAAATTGCTTGGCATGATATCTATTTGTGATGACTTAATGTCACTTACATTTAGAGGAAGAGTATGGGATCGTTCATCCATTCGTTCATTCAACAATAATTTTCATTTACCCAATAAAAATCTCTCACAAGGCTTTCACTAGACTAGACATTGAAGACACAGGGGTGAACAAAGCAGACTCATACCCAGACCTCTTATAACATGACTAACTGGTGGAGGGAGGGAGGCAGAAATTCTGTGAATTACAAAGGTCTTATATAAGGGCCTCAGGTATAGGTACAATGACTTTGGAGATATTGTCTTTCTAAACATCTTCTGGTCTAACCATGGAACTAAACAAAGAAAGAGATTCTGGTTGCTGGAACTAGATGTGGAGGACACATCAGAACAAATTAAAAGTGCTAGGGTGGAATCTGAAGGAGATATTTGCTCATTGGGAAGGAGTAACTAAGCATTTTGACTGAAGCTGATCTGAAGCTTCAGATACAGCCTCTGCCAATCAGAAAAGTCATGTTGAGTGACTTTAAAATGATCATATTCCATAACAAGTGTTTTTTTTTTATATCCATTACATACACACACACATACACACATGCACACTACCACCACCACCAACCCCCAGAAGGGCATTGAGCAGGCTGCGGCTTCAATTTTTAATATTGGAATCATCCATGAGAAAAGCTAAAGCAACTCCATAAAGAATAATGGAGAATAGTAAGTATTTACATACAAGCTTTCTAATTATTTCTGTGTTTCTTTTTATAAAAAGCACAACTGACTGGCTTAATAGTAAAATAAGCACTATGATACATACATCTTTGCTACCCAGTTCCACTGCTGGTGGATACAGAATCCTGGTCCATAAGCACAGGGGCTCAGGATAAAATTACTACTTTTGAATTACTAATTTTTAAATCCTTAATCCTAAAGTAATGAGAAATGAGATATACTATATAATAAATCCTTACGAAGATTATATGATAAAAGAAGTTTACACATTAGCATTTGAAGTCAAACAACACTGAAGTATTTGAGCTATAAGATTATGTTTAATGTTGGAATAAATAAAATGCACATTAGGTTCAGTTGGAAATTGCCTGTTAAGTGTCTGAAGGCTAGAACAAAATCAAGTAATAAATGATCAAATCAATAGGAAGATGTCCCCTCAGTCAACAACACCGATAAGAACAGGCTTCCAGTTATGGAATGTATAAGTTACAGGAATAAGGAATATAGTCAAAGGTGTCGTAATGGTGTCGTATGGTGAAAGAGGGTAGCTACACTTGTGTGTGAGCACAGCATAATGAATAAATTTGTTGAATCACTATGTTGTACACCTGAAACTAATGTAACACTGTGTGTCAACTACACTCAAAAAATTAATTTAATTTAAAAAATGAACGCTAAAAAGAGAAAAATTCAAACATGAAATTAATACTGAAGGGATTGTCAATCATCCTTTCTTGGGCATATGAAACAAGAGGTCAATATATACATTTAGGTCAAAAGGTACCAACACAAGAATTTTTGTCAGGGAAAACTACAGGTTATATAGCAGTATCTGCATGTTACATTACACCTGGATGATTCTGACAATGGAGTAGAGAGAAAACAGATGCTTGGTGAGAGCTGACTGTTCAGATCAGGGAGTGTCTAATGATATTAATGGAATATTCTGCCTCTGGCTTCTGGGCCTTTTCAGGAGAGGTGAGTTAGGATGGGAGCTGTCAAAGGTGAGAGGGATCCAGGGGTTTGTCATAGGAATTTTCCATGATAATATTTTAACGAGTTATAATATGATGACGTTCTCTTTCTTTATGATGATAAAAGAGACTATAAATAAATGACTATAACAACAATGAAAACACAACTTAAATCCTCTCTATTCTTAATACCTGCTTGCCTAATCCTAACCCTGGGCAGTGCTTATTTAAAGGCAACAGTGATTGTGGGGAACCAATAAGTAGAATTATAAAGTTTTTATACAGTGTAGAAATACTTCTTTTAAACATGCATTATTTTCATCATCTGAAAACAAAAGCAATTATTTTATAAATAAACTCCACTTGAAGAGTTTTTCATTTTACACTAAATGAAAAGAAGACATCTCATTTAAATGTACCCCCCGCCCCCCCACTGCTGGCTTCTGTGCCGATCAATCGGGAAGTTGCTGCAGCAACCCCACGCAGAAGTGGAACTGGTGGGGATGGTAAGAAACAACTGGACTCTGGATATACACTGAGGGGAGAGTCTTTGCTGATAAGCGGGATTTGGGATGTGAGGCGTGGTAGGAAGACTCAAAGAGGAAGTGAAGGTTTATGGGCAGAGCAAAGAGAAACATGGAGAAAGCTGAAGGAGGAACATTTGTTTTTGATGGATAGTTTGGTCTTGAACAGAAAAAAAAAAAACCACACACACCTAAAAATACCTGTTAGAGTATGAATAGGCAGTTGGGTCTGAGGCTCCACAGAGAGGACAGAACTAGAGATACAAGTTTGCTGCGCATGAGCACAGAGACAGAATCTAGGGCCGTGACACTGGATGAGAGCTCTAGGTAGTGGGCATAGAAAGAAAAAAGGCCCAAGGACTAAAACCTTGGCTCTTCATTATTTAGAGATGAGCAAACTAATGAAGAACTTACATAAGCAGGAGCACTGGGGGGAGACCAAAGAAGTGAATGGTCTACGTCCAACGCTGATGAGTAATGAAGATGGAGACTGAGAATTCCCCATCTGATTTAGCAACGTGAAGACCACTGCTCACTCGACAAGAGCTGTTCTGCCAGGGATGAAACCCTCTGGAAGAGGTTCGAGAAAGGATGAGGCCAAAGAAAGTGAAGGCCACAATTCTTACAGTTTAAAAGCGAACACAGAAATAAGTTGTTATTTTAATGAACTGGGGAATATAATCAGCTGAAGGGGAGGAGAATAGGTTGGGAGTGTGTGGGGAGAGAAGATGGAGCAGAGCACGCGGTAGGTCTGCAGCACGAGGGTGCCACGTGAAGTCAGCAGTCCCGAGTTTAAGATAAGACCACGCAGGATAGCTGTGTAGCTTCCCCCAGCCACGTTCTGCCCCCAGGGGAGATGTGAAGCTCGTGGAAAACTGCACTTAACCAGCACTCGTGTTTTTCTGAGCAAGTATAATGCAAATAGAGAGGAGCAAATGAATTGAGGATTATTACAAGGAAGTCATTATAATGCTAGAACACGGAACTAAAACTGGGTGCAAGGGAAGTGGGGGCAGGAGTGAACCAAGTGTAGGAAAAATGTCCTTTTGTTACAGTTGATTTAGGGAACTGGAGAGAATGAGCAGCAAACTTATGGAGGGTTTATAGTTAATGACAATACTGAGGTCCTGGGGTTGACCTTGGAAGTCAGTGGTTAGGTGGCACGTTGGAAGATCTTATCAGTGGAGAAGGAAAGGTCCAATAATAAAGAGGCAGATAGAGATACTGAAAGCGCCAAAGGATAGGACAAGAGAGTTAGTGGTGCACGTGGCAGTGATCCAGGTATTTGAAGTCTGCAAAGATGAAGAGCTAATGGGGCAAGCGTTCGTTTAAATATCCACAGTAAGAAAAGGTAGAAGGTGATATAATTAGCTTCAACACTGCGGCAGTGAAGGGAGGGAAAGGAGGCTTAGGAAACTGCTTATTCATCAAATATACACACAATGGAAAAAGTAGTTTTGCAACCACTTCAAAAAATGCAAGTAGTAGTATGTGCTCTATAATTATTAAGATTATGAAAGGTATGATCATGATATTAAGCATCTTAATCAGATTTTTCTTTGGGCATATAAGCTACTGCTTGGCTGATTCCATGATCTTTGCAACAAAGATCAGCCTAGCTCGGCTAACTTGATTAAGAGACTCCTGTAAACTAAATCCTATCACTGGCATAACAACTGCAGGTATTTCACAAACACCTAATCTGGGGAATTGGGAAAAGGATCTGAAGGTGGTCCAAGTGTGCCTTTTATTTTTCATCATATGTCTTGCAATTAGAAGAGATCATTAATCAAAAAATCTACATATCTCAGCCTGTCCTATAGGACACTTAAAGCCTGACAGTGACCTGCCTTTAAAGCCTTAGCAACCCCTATTCAATCCTGTTTGTATTCCTGTTTGTCCACCCCACAAGACACTTCCTCTCTAATAACCACCAATCTATTCTCTGTACCTAGAGAGTTTTGTTTTGCTTTGGTTTTTAGATTCCACATATAAATAAAATCAAACAGTATTTCTCTTACTCCACTTAGCATAATATGCTCAAGGGCCATCTATGTTGTCACAAATGGCAAGTTCCTTCTTTTTTAAGGCCAGGTGTATGCCACATCTTCTTTATTCATTTGTCCATTGAAGGACCCTTTAGTTGTTTCCACAGCTTGCAAATAATGCTGCTATGAACATAGGGGTACATATATTTTTTTCAAATCAGAATTTCTGTTTTCTTCGGATAAAAACCCAGAAGTGTAATAGCTGGATCATACGGTAATTCTACTTTTCATTTTTTGAGGAACCACCATATTGCTTTCCATAGACGTTGCACCAATTTATATTACCATCAATGGTGTATGAGGATTCTCTTTCCACCACATTCTCTTCAAAACTTGTTATTTCTTATCTTTTTGATAACAGCAATTCTAACAAGTGTGAGGTGATACCTCACTGTGGTTCTGATTTGCATTTCTCTGATAATTAGTGATGCTGAACATCTTTCCATGTGCCTGTTGGCCATCTGCATATCTCCTTTGGAAACAGGCTTATTTATGTTCTCTGCCCATTTTTAAAAAATTTTTTATTGTTAGGTTAATCACCATACATTACATCATTAGTTCTTGATGTAGTGTTCCATGATTCATTGTTTGTGCATAACACCCAGTGCTCCACGCAGAACGTGCCGTCTTTAATACCCATCACCAGGCTA
>NW_027397074.1:83296133-83301467 GCF_003265705.2 Callorhinus ursinus | reverse complement strand
CCAGTTCCATCCACGTCGTTGCAAATGGCAAGATCTCATTCCTTTTGATGGCCTCATAATATTCCATTGTGTATATATACCACCTCTTCTTTATCCATTCATCTGTTGATGGACATCTTGGCTCTTTTCACAGTTTGGCTATTGTGGACATTGCTGCTATAAACATAGGGGTGCACGTACCCCTTTGGATCCCTACATTTGTATCTTTGGGGTAAATACCGGGTAGCAATTGCTGGATCGTATGGTAGCTCTATTTTCAACTGTTTGAGGAACCTCCATACTGTTTTCCAGAGTGGTTGCACCAGCCTGCATTCCCACCAACAGTGTAGGAGGGTTCCCCTTTCTCCGCATCCCCGCCAACATCTGTCGTTTCCTGACTTGTTCATTTTAGCCATTCTGACCGGTGTGAGGTGGTATCTCATTGAGGTTTTGATTTGGATTTCCCTGATGCCGAGCGATGTTGAGCACTTTTTCATGTGTCTGTTGGCCATTTGGATGTCTTCTTTGGAAAAATGTCTGTTCATGTCTTCTGATCATTTCATGATTATATTATTGTTCTTTGGGTGTTGACTTTGATAAGTTCTTTATAGATTTGGATACTAGCCCTTTACCTGATATGTCATTTGCAAATACTTTCTCCCATTCTGTCGGTTGTCTTTTCGTTTTGTGGACTGTTTCTTTTGCTGTGTAAAAGCTTTTTATCTTGATGAAATCCCAATAGTTCATTTTGCCCTTGCTTTACTTGCCTTTGGCGATGTTTCTAGGAAGAAGTTGCTGCGGCTGAGGTCGAAGAGCTTGCTGCCTGTGTTCCCCTTTAGGATTTTCATGGACTCCTGTCTCACGTTTAGGTCTTTCAACCATTTGGAGTCTATTTTTGTGTGTGGTGTAAGGAAATGGTCCAGTTTCATTCTTCTGCATGTGGCCGTCCAATTTTCCCAACACCATTTGTTGAAGAGACTTTCTTTTTTCCATTGGACATTATTTCCTGCTTTGTCAAAGATGAGTTGACCATAGAGTTGAGGGTCCATTTCTGGGCTCTTGATCCTGTTCCATTGATCTATGTGTCTGTTTTTGTGCCAGTACCATACTGTCTTGATGAGGACAGCTTTGTAATAGAGCTGAAAGTCCGGAATTGTGATGCCGCCAACTTTGCTTTTCTTTTTCAATATTCCTCTGGCTATTCGGGGTCTCTTCTGGTTCCATACAAATTTTAGGATTATTTCTTCCATTTCTTTGAAAAAGGTGGATGGTATTTTGATGGGGATTGCATTGAATGTGTAGATTGCTCTAGGTAGCATTGACATCTTCACAATATTGGTTCTTCCAATCCATGAGCATGGAACGTTTTTCCATTTCTTTCTGTCTTCCTCAATTTCTTTCATGAGTATTTTATAGTTTTCTGAATACAGATCCTTTGCCTCTTTGGTTAAATTTATTCCTAGGTATCTTATGGTTTTGGGTGAAATTGTAAATGGTTTTGACTCCTTGATTTGTCTCTCTTCTGTCTTGTTGGTGTATAGGAATGCCACTGATTTCTGTGCATTGATTTTATATCCTGCTACTTGACTGAATTCCTGTATGAGTTCTAGCAGTTTTGGGGTGGAGTCTTTTGGGTTTTCCACATACAGTATCATATCATCTGCAAAGAGTGAGAGTTTGACTTCCTCTTTGCCGATTTGGATGCCTTTGGTTTCTTTTTGTTGTCTGATATATGTGGCTAGGACTTCTAATACTATGTTGAATAGCAGTGGTGATAGTGGACATCCCTGCCGCGTTCCTGACGTTAGGGGAAAAGCTCTCAGCTTTTCCCCATTGAGAATGATATATGCTGTAGGTTTTTCATAGATGGCTTTTATGATATTGAGGTATGTACCCTCTCTCCCTATACTCTGAAGAGTTTTGATCAGGAAAGGATGCTGTACTTTGTCAAATGCTTTTTCTGCATCTAATGAGAGGATCGTATGATTCTTGTTCTTTCTTTTGTTAATGTATTGTAGCACGTTGATTGATTTGCGGATGTTGAACCAGCCTTGCAGCCCAGGGATAAATCCCACTTGGTCATGGTGAATAATCCTTTTAATGTACTGTTGGATCCTATTGGCTAGTATTTTGGTGAGAATTTTTGCATCCATGTTCATCAAGGATATGGGTCTGTAATTCTCCTTTTTGATGGGGTCTTTGTCTGGTTTTGGGATCAAGGTAATGGTGGCCTCATAAAACGAGTTTGGAAGTTTTCCTTCCATTTCTATTTTTTGGAACAGTTTCAGGAGAACAGGTATTAATTCTTCTTGAAATGTCTGATAGAATTCCCCTGGGAAGCCATCTGGCCCTGGGCTTTTGTTTGTTGGGGGATTTTTGATGACGGCTTCAATTTCCTTAGTGGTTCTAGGTCTGTTCAGGTTTTCCATTTCTTCCTGGTTCAATTTTGGTAGTTGATACATCTCTAGAAATGCACCCATTTCTTCCAGGTTATCTAATTTGCTGGCATAGAGTTGCTCATAATATGTTCTTATAATTGTTTGTATGTCTTTGGTGTTGGTTGTGATCTCTCCTCTTTCACTCATGATTTTGTTGATTTGGGTCATTTCTCTTTTCTTTTTGATAAGTCTGGCCAGGGGTTTATCAATCTTGTTAATTCATTCAAAGAACCAGCTCCTAGTTTCGTTGATCTGTTTTACTGTTCTTTTGGTTTCTAGTTTATTGATTTCTGCTCTGATATTTATTATTTCTCTTCTCCTGCTGGGTTTAGGCTTTATTTGCTGTTCTTTCTCCAGCTCCTTTAGGTGTAGGGTTTGGTTGTGTATTTGAGACCTTTCTTGTTTCTTGAGAAAGGCTTGTATTGCTATATACTTTCCTCTTAGGACTGCCTTTGCTGCATCCCAAAGATATTGAACTGTTGTGTTTTCATTTTCATTGGTTTTCATGAATTTTTTTAATTCTTTAATTTCCTGGTTAACCCATTCTTTCTTTAGTAGGATGCTCTTTAGTCTCCCTGTATTTGAGTTCTTTCTGACTTTCCTCTTGTGACTGAGTTCTAGTTTCAAAGCATTGTGGTCTGAAAACATGCAGGGAATAATCCCAATCTTTTGGTACCAGTTGTGACCTAGGATGTGATCAATTCTGAAGAATGTTCCATGGGCACTAGAGAAGAATGTGTATTCCGTTGCTTTGGGATGGAATGTTCTGAATATGTCTGTGAAGTCCATTTGGTCCAGTGTGTCATTTAAAGTCTTTATTTCCTTGTTGGTCTTTTGCTTAGATGATCTGTCCCTTTCAGTCAGGGGGGTGTTAAAGTCCCCCACTATTATTGTATTGTTGTCAGTGTGTTTCTTCACTTTTGTTATTAATTGCCTTATATAATTGGCTGCTCCCATGTTAGGGGCATTAGATATTTACAATTGTTAGATCTTCTTCGTGGATAGAACCTTTAAGTAGGATATAGTGTCCTTCCTCATCTCTTATTACGGTCTTTGTTTTAAAATCTAATTTGTCTGATAGAAGGATTGCCACCCCAGCTTTCTTTTGGTGGCCATTAGCATGGTAAATGGTTTTCCAGCCCCTCACTTTCAATCTGGGGGGTGTCTTTGGGTCTAAAATGAGTCTCTTGCAGACAGCATATTGATGGGTCTTGTTTTTTAATCCAATCTGATAGCCTGTGTCTTTTGATTGGGGCCTTTAGCCCATTTACATTCAGGGTAACTATTGAAAGGTATGAATTTAGTGCCATTGTATTGCCTGTAAGGTGAGTGTTACTGTATATTGTCTGTGTCCTTTCTGATCTATGATGCTTTTAGGCTCTCTCTTTGCTTAGAGGACCCCTTTCAGTATTTCGTGGAGGGCTGGTTTCGTGTTTGCAAATTCCTTTAGTTTTTGTTTGTCCTGCAAGATTTTTATCTCTCCTTCAATTTTCAATGAGAGCCTAGCTGGATATACTATCCTTCGCTGCATATTTTTCTCATTTAGTGGTCTGAAGATATCATGCCAGTCCTTTCTGGCCTGCCAGGTCTCTGTGGATAGGTCTGTTGCCAATCTAATGTTTCTACCATTGTAGGTTACATATCTCTTCTCCCGAGCGGCTTTCAGGATTTTCTCTTTGTCTCTGAGACTCGTAAGTTTGACTATTAGATGTCGGGGTGTTGACCTATTTTTATTGATTTTGAGAGGGGTTCTCTGTGCCTCCTGGATTTTGATGCCTGTTTCCTTCCTCACATTAGGGAAGTTCTCTGCTATTATTTGCTCCAATATACCTTCTGCCCCTCTCTCTCTTTCTTCTTCTTCTGGATCCCAATTATTCTAATGTTGTTTCGTCTTATCGTATTGCTTATGTCTCGAATTCTGCCCTCGGAATCCTGTAGTTGTTTCTCTCTCTTTTTCTCAGCCTCTTTATTTTCCATCATTTGGTCTTCTATATCGCTGATTCTCTCTTCTGCCTCATTTATCCTAGCAGTGAGTGCCCCCATTTTTTATTGCACCTCATTAATAGCCTTTTTGATTTTGACTTGGTTAGATTTTAGTTCTTTTATTTCTCCAGAAAGGGTTTCTCTAAAAAACTTCCATGCTTTTTTCAAGCCTAGCTAGTATCTTTAAAGTCTTGATTCTGAACTCTAGGTCCGACATCGCACTAATGTCCGTATTGAGTAGGTCCCTGGCTGACGGTACTATCTCTTGTTCTTTTTGCTGAGGTGATTTTTTTCGTCTTGTCATTTTGTCCAGAGGAGAAGAGATGAATGAGAGAACAAAATGCTATCAGGTTAACTACGTCCCCAGCAAATATACTCTATAGAAATCAGAAAAGACCTGAAACCAGGGGAAAAGAAAGGGAAAGAAAGAAAAAAGAAAGAGAAAAGAAAGAGAAAAAAAAAAACAAGAAGAAAAAGATAAAAACAGAAACAGAACAATCCAAAAAAAACAGAATATGATCAAATATGATCAGGCTAGTGCATAGATCAGTGCCACACACTAGATTTTGGGCGTATTTTGGTCTGTTAGAAAAAAGTGCCTCCTAAAATTTTAAAGGAAGAAAGACTTATATATGTACAAAATAAGGGTTGATACAATGAAGGGATGGGAGATGACTGTAAAGATGAAAATTATAAAAGATTTTGTAAGAGGAATTGATAAGATAAGAAGTTGTTTGAAAAAAGAAAGAAGAAGATTTAAAAAAAAAAAAGAAAAAAAAAAGGAGAGAATGTGATCAGCCAGGAGACTAGAACAAAGCCATACACTACTGATTTAGGGTATATTTTGATCTGTTAGAAGAAACTGTATCTCAAAATTTTAAAGAGAGAACTTATATATATATATATGTATATATATATATACATATATATATAT
>NW_027397074.1:83295772-83296033 GCF_003265705.2 Callorhinus ursinus | reverse complement strand
GTCTTGGCTTGCTGGCTGTTCGTGCTGATCTTCTGGGGGAGGGGCCTCTTGCCGTGGTTCCCAAATGTTTTTGCCGGAGGGGGAATTGCCCCACCCTTGTCGGTCCGGGCTAAGCAAACTGCTCAGGTTTGCTCTCAGGAACTTTTGTTCCCTGCAAGCTCTCCGTACAGCCTTGGAGGACCAGGGTGAAAATGGTGGCCTCCCAATCTCCACTCAGAGGAGTTGAGAACTCGGGGTCCCGCTCCTCAGTGCGCCCCCAGA
>NW_027397074.1:83123455-83290772 GCF_003265705.2 Callorhinus ursinus | reverse complement strand
GGCCATTTGGATGTCTTCTTTGGAAAAATGTCTGTTCATGTCTTCTGATCATTTCATGATTATATTATTGTTCTTTGGGTGTTGACTTTGATAAGTTCTTTATAGATTTGGATACTAGCCCTTTACCTGATATGTCATTTGCAAATACTTTCTCCCATTCTGTCGGTTGTCTTTTCGTTTTGTGGACTGTTTCTTTTGCTGTGTAAAAGCTTTTTATCTTGATGAAATCCCAATAGTTCATTTTGCCCTTGCTTTACTTGCCTTTGGCGATGTTTCTAGGAAGAAGTTGCTGCGGCTGAGGTCGAAGAGCTTGCTGCCTGTGTTCCCCTTTAGGATTTTCATGGACTCCTGTCTCACGTTTAGGTCTTTCAACCATTTGGAGTCTATTTTTGTGTGTGGTGTAAGGAAATGGTCCAGTTTCATTCTTCTGCATGTGGCCGTCCAATTTTCCCAACACCATTTGTTGAAGAGACTGTCTTTTTTCCATTGGACATTATTTCCTGCTTTGTCAAAGATGAGTTGACCATAGAGTTGAGGGTCCATTTCTGGGCTCTTGATCCTGTTCCATTGATCTATGTGTCTGTTTTTGTGCCAGTACCATACTGTCTTGATGAGGACAGCTTTGTAATAGAGCTGAAAGTCCGGAATTGTGATGCCGCCAACTTTGCTTTTCTTTTTCAATATTCCTCTGGCTATTCGGGGTCTCTTCTGGTTCCATACAAATTTTAGGATTATTTCTTCCATTTCTTTGAAAAAGGTGGATGGTATTTTGATGGGGATTGCATTGAATGTGTAGATTGCTCTAGGTAGCATTGACATCTTCACAATATTGGTTCTTCCAATCCATGAGCATGGAACGTTTTTCCATTTCTTTCTGTCTTCCTCAATTTCTTTCATGAGTATTTTATAGTTTTCTGAATACAGATCCTTTGCCTCTTTGGTTAAATTTATTCCTAGGTATCTTATGGTTTTGGGTGAAATTGTAAATGGTTTTGACTCCTTGATTTGTCTCTCTTCTGTCTTGTTGGTGTATAGGAATGCCACTGATTTCTGTGCATTGATTTTATATCCTGCCACTTTACTGAATTCCTGTATGAGTTCTAGCAGTTTTGGGGTGGAGTCTTTTGGGTTTTCCACATACAGTATCATATCATCTGCAAAGAGTGAGAGTTTGACTTCCTCTTTGCCGATTTGGATGCCTTTGGTTTCTTTTTGTTGTCTGATATATGTGGCTAGGACTTCTAATACTATGTTGAATAGCAGTGGTGATAGTGGACATCCCTGCCGCGTTCCTGACGTTAGGGGAAAAGCTCTCAGCTTTTCCCCATTGAGAATGATATATGCTGTAGGTTTTTCATAGATGGCTTTTATGATATTGAGGTATGTACCCTCTCTCCCTATACTCTGAAGAGTTTTGATCAGGAAAGGATGCTGTACTTTGTCAAATGCTTTTTCTGCATCTAATGAGAGGATCGTATGATTCTTGTTCTTTCTTTTGTTAATGTATTGTAGCACGTTGATTGATTTGCGGATGTTGAACCAGCCTTGCAGCCCAGGGATAAATCCCACTTGGTCATGGTGAATAATCCTTTTAATGTACTGTTGGATCCTATTGGCTAGTATTTTGGTGAGAATTTTTGCATCCATGTTCATCAAGGATATGGGTCTGTAATTCTCCTTTTTGATGGGGTCTTTGTCTGGTTTTGGGATCAAGGTAATGGTGGCCTCATAAAACGAGTTTGGAAGTTTTCCTTCCATTTCTATTTTTTGGAACAGTTTCAGGAGAACAGGTATTAATTCTTCTTGAAATGTCTGATAGAATTCCCCTGGGAAGCCATCTGGCCCTGGGCTTTTGTTTGTTGGGGGATTTTTGATGACGGCTTCAATTTCCTTAGTGGTTCTAGGTCTGTTCAGGTTTTCCATTTCTTCCTGGTTCAATTTTGGTAGTTGATACATCTCTAGAAATGCACCCATTTCTTCCAGGTTATCTAATTTGCTGGCATAGAGTTGCTCATAATATGTTCTTATAATTGTTTGTATGTCTTTGGTGTTGGTTGTGATCTCTCCTCTTTCATTCATGATTTTGTTGATTTGGGTCATTTCTCTTTTCTTTTTGATAAGTCTGGCCAGGGGTTTATCAATCTTGTTAATTCATTCAAAGAACCAGCTCCTAGTTTTGTTGATCTGTTTTACTGTTCTTTTGGTTTCTAGTTTATTGATTTCTGCTCTGATATTTATTATTTCTCTTCTCCTGCTGGGTTTAGGCTTTATTTGCTGTTCTTTCTCCAGCTCCTTTAGGTGTAGGGTTTGGTTGTGTATTTGAGACCTTTCTTGTTTCTTGAGAAAGGCTTGTATTGCTATATACTTTCCTCTTAGGACTGCCTTTGCTGCATCCCAAAGATATTGAACTGTTGTGTTTTCATTTTCATTGGTTTTCATGAATTTTTTTAATTCTTTAATTTCCTGGTTAACCCATTCTTTCTTTAGTAGGATGCTCTTTAGTCTCCCTGTATTTGAGTTCTTTCTGACTTTCCTCTTGTGACTGAGTTCTAGTTTCAAAGCATTGTGGTCTGAAAACATGCAGGGAATAATCCCAATCTTTTGGTACCAGTTGTGACCTAGGATGTGATCAATTCTGAAGAATGTTCCATGGGCACTAGAGAAGAATGTGTATTCCGTTGCTTTGGGATGGAATGTTCTGAATATGTCTGTGAAGTCCATTTGGTCCAGTGTGTCATTTAAAGTCTTTATTTCCTTGTTGGTCTTTTGCTTAGATGATCTGTCCCTTTCAGTCAGGGGGGTGTTAAAGTCCCCCACTATTATTGTATTGTTGTCAGTGTGTTTCTTCACTTTTGTTATTAATTGCCTTATATAATTGGCTGCTCCCATGTTAGGGGCATTAGATATTTACAATTGTTAGATCTTCTTCGTGGATAGAACCTTTAAGTAGGATATAGTGTCCTTCCTCATCTCTTATTACGGTCTTTGTTTTAAAATCTAATTTGTCTGATAGAAGGATTGCCACCCCAGCTTTCTTTTGGTGGCCATTAGCATGGTAAATGGTTTTCCAGCCCCTCACTTTCAATCTGGGGGGTGTCTTTGGGTCTAAAATGAGTCTCTTGCAGACAGCATATTGATGGGTCTTGTTTTTTAATCCAATCTGATAGCCTGTGTCTTTTGATTGGGGCCTTTAGCCCATTTACATTCAGGGTAACTATTGAAAGGTATGAATTTAGTGCCATTGTATTGCCTGTAAGGTGAGTGTTACTGTATATTGTCTGTGTCCTTTCTGATCTATGATGCTTTTAGGCTCTCTCTTTGCTTAGAGGACCCCTTTCAGTATTTCGTGGAGGGCTGGTTTCGTGTTTGCAAATTCCTTTAGTTTTTGTTTGTCCTGCAAGATTTTTATCTCTCCTTCAATTTTCAATGAGAGCCTAGCTGGATATACTATCCTTCGCTGCATATTTTTCTCATTTAGTGGTCTGAAGATATCATGCCAGTCCTTTCTGGCCTGCCAGGTCTCTGTGGATAGGTCTGTTGCCAATCTAATGTTTCTACCATTGTAGGTTACATATCTCTTCTCCCGAGCGGCTTTCAGGATTTTCTCTTTGTCTCTGAGACTCGTAAGTTTGACTATTAGATGTCGGGGTGTTGACCTATTTTTATTGATTTTGAGAGGGGTTCTCTGTGCCTCCTGGATTTTGATGCCTGTTTCCTTCCTCACATTAGGGAAGTTCTCTGCTATTATTTGCTCCAATATACCTTCTGCCCCTCTCTCTCTTTCTTCTTCTTCTGGATCCCAATTATTCTAATGTTGTTTCGTCTTATCGTATTGCTTATGTCTCGAATTCTGCCCTCGGAATCCTGTAGTTGTTTCTCTCTCTTTTTCTCAGCCTCTTTATTTTCCATCATTTGGTCTTCTATATCGCTGATTCTCTCTTCTGCCTCATTTATCCTAGCAGTGAGTGCCCCCATTTTTTATTGCACCTCATTAATAGCCTTTTTGATTTTGACTTGGTTAGATTTTAGTTCTTTTATTTCTCCAGAAAGGGTTTCTCTAAAAAACTTCCATGCTTTTTTCAAGCCTAGCTAGTATCTTTAAAGTCTTGATTCTGAACTCTAGGTCCGACATCGCACTAATGTCCGTATTGAGTAGGTCCCTGGCTGACGGTACTATCTCTTGTTCTTTTTGCTGAGGTGATTTTTTTCGTCTTGTCATTTTGTCCAGAGGAGAAGAGATGAATGAGAGAACAAAATGCTATCAGGTTAACTACGTCCCCAGCAAATATACTCTATAGAAATCAGAAAAGACCTGAAACCAGGGGAAAAGAAAGGGAAAGAAAGAAAAAAGAAAGAGAAAAGAAAGAGAAAAAAAAAAACAAGAAGAAAAAGATAAAAACAGAAACAGAACAATCCAAAAAAAACAGAATATGATCAAATATGATCAGGCTAGTGCATAGATCAGTGCCACACACTAGATTTTGGGTGTATTTTGGTCTGTTAGAAAAAAGTGCCTCCTAAAATTTTAAAGGAAGAAAGACTTATATATGTACAAAATAAGGGTTGATACAATGAAGGGATGGGAGATGACTGTAAAGATGAAAATTATAAAAGATTTTGTAAGAGGAATTGATAAGATAAGAAGTTGTTTGAAAAAAGAAAGAAGAAGATTTAAAAAAAAAAAAGAAAAAAAAAAGGAGAGAATGTGATCAGCCAGGAGACTAGAACAAAGCCATACACTACTGATTTAGGGTATATTTTGATCTGTTAGAAGAAACTGTATCTCAAAATTTTAAAGAGAGAACTTATATATATATATATGTATATATATATACATATATATATATATGCCAAAAATAAGGGTAACTACTATGAATGGATAAAATATGACTCTAAAAATGAAAAATAAAAAATGTTTTTTTAAAAAAAGGGATTGATAAGCTGTTGTTTGAAGAAGGGAAAAAGAAAAATTAAAAAAACAGTTAAAAATTAACTTTGAAAAACTAATGAATCATGGTAAAAGAAGCCATGAATTCTATGTGTAGTATTCCCCTAGCGCTGGAGTTCTCCGGTTCTCCTTGATGGGTAAACTTGGTCTTGGCTTGCTGGCTGTTCGTGCTGATCTTCTGGGGGAGGGGCCTCTTGCCGTGGTTCCCAAATGTTTTTGCCGGAGGGGGAATTGCCCCACCCTTGTCGGTCCGGGCTAAGCAAACTGCTCAGGTTTGCTCTCAGGAACTTTTGTTCCCTGCAAGCTCTCCGTACAGCCTTGGAGGACCAGGGTGAAAATGGTGGCCTCCCAATCTCCACTCAGAGGAGTTGAGAACTCGGGGTCCCGCTCCTCAGTGCGCCCCCAGAGAAAAGCAGTCACTCCCGTGTCCCCGGTCTCCGGCCGCACTCCGTGCTCACCCGGCCTGTGACCGAGCGTTTCTATCTCTGGCACCCGACCCCGTGTGGAGTCTCCAAACCCAGCAGATCCCTGCGGTGCGCTCCCGCACCGCTCCTCCCGGGGGAGAGAGGGGAGTCTCCCCGGTTCTGCCGCATGTTGGGTCCCTGCTGGAGGAGCAGTGGCCCGACTGGGCCGCGGATCACAGTTTATGGCCACCCCGAGCTGAGAGCCCGCGCCTCGGCTCCGTCTCTGCAGCCGGCTTCCCCGCTCCGATCCCTGGGAGCTCTGCCGCACTCAGGCTCCCCCGGTCTTTCTGTGACCCCGAGGGTCCTGAGACCACACTGTCCCGCGAGGGTTCCACCCCCTGCTTAGCCACTGGAGCGACGTCCCTCAGCGGAGCCGGCTTCTAAAAGTTCCGATTTCGTGCTCCGCGGCTCTAGCACTTGCCAGAAGCGGCCGACAGAGGCCCCCTCCCCCGCTGTCTATCCTCCCGAATATCGCCTCGGATTCACTTCTCCGCACGTCCTACCTTCTAGTAAGTGGTCGCTTCTCTGTTCAGAGTTGTTGCTGCTCTCTTCTTCGATCTCCTGTTGAGTTCGTAGGTGTTCAGAATGGTCTGATCCCTATTCAGGTGAATTCCTGAGACCAGACGAAATCCAGGTCTCCTCCTCCTCCGCCATCTTGTTCTGCCTCTCTCTGGCCATTTTTTGATCAGATATTTTTGCTGTCCTTTGACTTGTTCCCATATTTGGATATTAACCCATTGTATGATTTGTATGCTTTTTTCCCCATTTGGTAGGCTGCCTTTTCATTTTGCTGATGATTTCCTTGCTGTGCAGCTTTCGAATTTGATGTAGTCTCACCTGTTTATTTTTGCTTTTGAAGTCAGATCCAAAAATTCAACACTAACACCAATGTCAAGGAGCTTACTACCTATGTCTTTTCTAGGAGTTTTATAGTTTTGGGTTTTACATTCAAGTTTTCAATCCGTTTTGGGTTAATTTTTGTGTATGGTGTAAGATAGTGGTCCAGTTACATTCTTTGCATGTAACTATCCCGTTTTCCCAACATCATTTATTAAAGAGACTTTCCTTTTCCCACTGTATATTCTTGTCTTTTATGTCATATATTAACTGACCATATATGTGTGGGCTTATATCTGGGCTCTCAATTCTCTACCATTGATCTACATGTCTGTTTTTATGCCAATATCATCCTGTTTTGATTACTATAGCTTTATAGTATAGTTTGAACTCAGAGTGTGATACCTCCAGATTTGTTTGTCTTTCACAAGATTGCTTTGGCTATCTGGGGTCTTTTGTTGTTCCAAAAAAATTTAGAATTATTTGTTCTACTTCTGCAAAAAATGTCATTGAAATTTTGATAGGGATTTCACTGAATCTGTGGATTGCTTTGGGTAGTATGGACATTTTAAACATATTAATGCTGTCAATCCATGAATGTGAGTATCTTTCCATTTATTTGCGTCTTCTTCAATTTCTTTCATCAATGTCTCATAGTTTTTAGTATACACGTCTTTCATTCCCTTGGTTAAATTTATTGAGGTCTTTTATTCTTTTTTGATTCAATTATAAATGGGATTGCTTTCTTAATTTCTCTTCCTAATAGTTCATTATTAGTGTATAAAAATGCAACAGATTTCTATATACTGATTTTGTGTCCTGCAAGTTTATTGAATTAATTTATTAGTTCTAATAGTTTTTTGGTGGAATCTTTAGGGTTTTCTATGTGTTGTATTATGTCATCTGCAAATAGTAACACTTTTTCCTTTCTAATTCAGATGATTTTATTTCTTTTTCTTGCCTAATTGCTGTGGCTAGGACTTCCAATACTCTATTGAATAAAAGTGGTAAAAGTGGACATCTTTGTCTTGTTTCTGATCTTAGAGGAAAATATTTTGCTTTTCACCATTGAGTATGTATTAGCTGTGGGTTTTTTGTATATGGCTCTTATTATGTTGAGGTACATTCCCTCTATATCCATTTTGTTGAGAGTTTTTATCATAAATGGATGTTTAATTTTGCCTTTTCCGCATCTATAGATATGATCACATGATTTTTATCCTTCGTTTTGTTAAAATGGATGTGTCATATTGATTGATTTGTGGCCATCAAACCATCCTTGCATCCTTGGAATAAATAATATTTAATCATGGTGTATGATCCTTTTAACATATTATTGTATTTGACTTGCTAAAATTTTGTGGTCCAAAGGAAAGGATCTCAGTCACTATCCAGTTTCAAGCTGATTAGAAGCTATACCCTCAGGCAGCAGCTTTGAAATTATACAAACATATACAGTCCTATGGGCCACAATTGTAAACCCTGCTGACCTCCAGACAAGAAGATCTGGAGGTGTGCTCTGGACAACAGTTGCAAGAATAAGGGCTTCAGACAGGTGCATAAGCTCCTTTCTGGCAGGTACCAGACAGCAATGAAGAGTTCAAGGGAGGGTTCAAAGATGGTGTTTCTCTGCCTGCATTACTTAAGAGCACCTCTGAAGCCTGTTTCTCACACTGAAGCTCCAGGACAAGGAGATGGGCCTTTTTCAGAGGCACACTGGGGATATGTGTTTGAGTCTACTCTCTGTGCAGTGCTCTGGATGTGGCAGCCCAGAACTGTCTTTTTCATTATTATAGTCCCACAGGGCCCAGGAATGCAAGCCTCTCTGGCCACTAGGGTTAGGTGATCAAGGGGCATTATCTGTGTGGACTGCGCTCACCTGCCAGCTTTGCTGAGGCTGTGGGGAGTGCTGAGGGTGGGGTACACCTGTGGCTTTAGCAAGACTCTGTCTTTCTGTGTCCACTTGCCCTAGTAAGGTAGAGAGAGAGTACAAAAATGGCACTCCCCAGCATCTTTGTTCCCAAAGAAAGTCTCAACTTGTACCTGCCCCTCTGGCAGATGCTTTAAGATTAACAAATCGATCTCCTTCACATAATATCCAGTCACCACTCAAACTGCTGCTTTTGCACTGTGTCCTTGGATAAATAAGCCTATATGTGAGCCCCTCACAAAGAGTATCTCAAATCACCATAGCCCCCACGGTCCTCTGGACATAAGCCCCACTGGTTTCCAAAGTCAGAAGTTTTTAGGGCTTCATCTCTCCACTGCAGGTCCCAAGAGTTGGGTTGCCCAATGTGAGGCACAAACCCCTGATACTCAGGGAGAAGCTGTGTACCCAGGATATGCCTCCCTATTATGTGTCATTGCACCAGAGGTGGGTTTTTTGGCAAGACCACCTCTCTGCCTCTCCTCCCCATCTTGATGTGGCTCTTTTATCCTTTCTTGTAGAGAGCTGTTCAGCTAGCTTTCCGTTCCTTTTCAGCAAGAATTATTCCATATGTAGTTTATGTTTGCCCAAAAATGGAGAGAGCAAAATAGTCCAGCAATGTCTTTTAAAAAAGTTCTTAATTCTTTTCCAAATAAATACCATTTAGTTGCTTTGGGGAAAAAATGATTTGGTGTGTCTGTGGGAGGAGGTGAGTTCAAGGACTTCCTATGTTGCCATCTTGGACCACCTGCCCACCCCTCTCTCCTTCCTTCCCTCCCACTCTTGTATGTGTGTATAATACATGTGTGTGTGTGTATATATATAATATCCTGATATATATACGGTATATGTATATATACACACATACAAGGATATATCAGATATCCAGATAGTTTAATTGTGCAATTTAGATGTGGATAAATATACTATAATTTATCTTTTAATAATGTTTTAAATAGAAAAATGGGTGATGTAACTGAATTTTGAATAGAAATACTGATAATCCTCCAATGTCACATTTCTATATAGAAAAGAAACTGTAATGTCTATCATCTATTAAGATTTCTTTTTTAAAAGATTTTATTTATTTATTTGACAGAGAGAGACAGTGAGAGAGGGCACACAAGCAGGGGCACAGAGAGAGGGAGAAGCAGGCTTCCTGCTGAGCAGGGTGCCCGATGCAGGGCTCGATCCCAGGACCCTGGGACCATGACCTGAGTCAAAGGCAGATGCTTAACAACTGAGCCACCCAGGTGCCCCAAGATTTCTCTATAAAATTATTTCACAGTAAAGTATTTCCTATTTCTCTAATATGATATTTTTTTGTATAGACATGAATGAGTTACTAAGAGAAACATGGATATTAGAAAATCCTCTCAGTGTAAATTAACTTTTTAAAATAGCATTTTAAATGATACTAAACACTACTTTTCAAAACACCTACTCATTTGTTAGCTGCTAAACTGACAATGAGTCAGTAATAGCTTAATTCAAAACAGTGATAATATATAACTCATGAAGGTCAAAACCAAACTCTTTGAGTACAGACTGCATCTGTGTTCTTCTTAAGTGCACTTCTATACTCCAGAGACAGGCTTTTCTGGGGCGGCCCACGTTACAATTACAAGGGATTGTTGAATTCTCATCTATTGGAGATGAGCTGAGAAAACACCCCCTAACCTCTTTCTTTGTCGAGTTTTGCGTTCTCAGCAGACTAGATTACAAATATTGACACAAATTTAGAGTACTCACCTACAAATTCATGTCTGCAACTGAGTTGTACAGTTTGAATTCTTGACTGCTATCAGAAATTGTTCATAATATAATATTAGTGCAGCATATAATTTCCAACAAATATTTTCTAATGTCAATCATATGCAATGTAAAATCTATTTAGAAAACTAATACTATATCAGTATGTGATCATCCCTTTTAAAGTGTATCCATTTAAATACCCTTTCTGGATACACAAACTTTCAAATGTTCATTCCAACATCCCTGCTGCCAATGGTGACCTGTCAGAATGTGACAGAATGAAATTATAAACATGCACATCATTCACTGTAGCATTATTCACTGTGGTCAAGATATGGAAACAACCTAAGTATCTGTCAATGGATTAACAAAGAAAATATAATATATACATACACACAATGGAATATTATTCAACCTTAAAAAGGAAAGAAATTCTGTCATTTATAACAATCTCGAGGGCATTATGCTAAGTGAAATAAGCCAGACAGAGAAAGACAAATACTGTACCATAAAACAAATATGTGGACCAATGGAACAGAATCGAGAGCCCAGAAATGGACCCTCAACTCTATGGTCAACTTATTTTTGACAAAGCAGGAAAGAATGTCCAATGGCAAAAAGACAGTCTCTTCAACAAATGGTGTTGGGAAAATTGGACAGCCACGTGCAGAAGAATGAAAATGGACCATTTCCTTACACCACACACAAAAATAGACTCCAAATGGTTGAAAGACCTAAACGTGAGACAGGAGTCCATCCAAATCCTAAAGGAGAACACAGGTAGCAACCTTTTCGACCTTAGCCGCAGCAACTTCTTCCTAGAAACATCGCCAAAGGCACGGGAAGCCAGGGCAAAAATGAACTATTGGGATTTCATCAAGATAAAAAGCTTTTGCACAGCAAAAGAAACAGTCCACAAAACCAAAAGACAACCGACAGAATGGGAGAAAATATTTGCAAATGACATATCAGATAAAGGGCTAGTATCCAAAATCTATAAAGAACTTATCAAACTCCACACCCAAAGAACAAATAATCCAATCAAGAAATGGGCAGAAGACATGAACAGACATTTCTCCAAAGAAGACATCCAAATGGCCAACAGGCACATGAAAAAGTGCTCAACATCGCTCGGCATCAGGGAAATCCAAATCAAAACCTCAATGAGATACCACCTCACACCCGTCAGAATGGCTAAAATTAACAAGTCAGGGAACGACAGATGTTGGCGGGGATGTGGAGAAAGGGGAACCCTCCTACACTGTTGGTGGGAATGCAAGCTGGTGCAACCCCTCTGGAAAACAGTAGGGAGGTTCCTCAAACAGTTGAAATTAGAGCTACCGTTCGATCCAGCAATTGCACTACTGGGTATTTACCACAAAGATACAAATGTAGGGACCCGAAGGGGTACGTGTACACCAATGTTTATAGCAGCAATGTCCACAATAGCCAAACTGTGGAAAGAGCCAAGATGCCCATCGACCGATGAATGGATAAAGAAGAGGTGGTATATATACACAATGGAATATTATGCAGCCATCAAAAGGAATGAGATCTTGCCATTTGCAACGACGTGGATGGAACTGGAGGGTGTTATGCTGAGTGAAATAAGTCAATCAGAGAAAGACATGTATCACATGACCTCACTGATATGAGGAATTCTTAATCTCAGGAAACAAACTGAGTGTTACTGGAGTGGTTGGGGGTGGGAGGGATGGGGTGGCTGGGTGATAGACATTGGGGAGGGTATGTGCTATGGTGAGCGCTGTGAATTGTGCAAGACTGTTGAATCACAGATCTGTACTTCTGAAACAAATAACGCAACATATTTTAAGAAAAAAGAAAAAGAAGAAGATAACAGGAGAGGAAGAAAAGGGGAGTATGTCAGAGGGGGAGACGAACCATGAGAGACGATGGACTCTGAAAAACAAACTGAGGGTTCTAGAGGGGAGGGGGTAGGGGGATGGGTTAGCCTGGTGATGGGTATTGAGGAGGGCACGTCCTGCATGGAGCACTGGGTGTTATGAACAAACAATGAATCATGGAACACTGCACCAAAAACTAATGATGTAATATATGGTGATTAACATAACAATAAAAAAATTAATCAATCAAAAAAAACCAAATATGTGGAATCTAAAAATAAATAAATACACAAAAAGGCAAACTTATAGAAACAGAGAGTGGAATGGTGGTTGCCAGGGGCTGCAGGGCGGGGTAAATGGGAAAAGGTTGGTCAAAGAGTACAAACTTTCAGTTATAAGATGAATTCCAAAGATCTAATATACAGCATGATGACAAGGTTAACAATTCTGTATTGCACGCTTGAAAATTTCTAAGACAGCAGATCTTATGCATTCTCACCACATACAAAAAAGGGAACTCTATGAGGTGATGGATGTGTTAATTAACTTGATTACGGGCATCCTTTACCAGTATATAGGTACACCAAATCACCACATCGTTAACACTTTAAATGTGTTACAATTTTGTCAATTATACCTCAATAAAGAAAAAAACATAAACATCTTGAGTTGTGTACAAACGAATACCACAGCTTCTCTTCTGGTCCTCCATAAATATTGTTGAATAAACAAATTAATGAATAAATCAAATCTCTTAAAAAATTCAGGGAGCAATGGAACACACACTATTTCTAACTTTATTTTGCTCTTCTTGTTTTATTCCTCTTGACAGCACTACAATACTTAATGAATTCACTCTCATGTCAAAAATTGTGGTGTTCAATATGTACTTTGGTGGCTCAGTCGGTTAGGCATCTGACTCCTGATTTCAGCACAGCTCAACAGGCACTGGGCTCTGCGCTGGGCATGGAGCCTGCTTAAGATTCTCTCTCTCCCTCTCCCTCTGCCCCTCCCCCCACTCGTGCGCTCTCTCCCTCTTTCAAAAAAAAAAAAAGACTATACTTAATATTTTAGAATGACTTCATAGGGCTGGAGTTTTCTTTTTAAACAACACCTAATAAAGATGATATTTTGACATACAGTTTTCTCATTATGCTGGACTTAAATAGTAAGTGCAGATTATTGCCTTCATTTCTGGCAATATATACATGAATGGTGCAATTTATAATTGTAGACAAATTAATTCCATTAGCAAGTTTAGTGTTTTTTTTTTTAACTTATCCCAAAGATAACATTGGGATTATTTGCAAATATGAATTTATACCTTTTTCTAGCTGGTAGAACCTCTGCTTCCAAGGTTCCTTTGATAAAATGACTAAAAGGAAAATTGACTCCTTTTGTCAGCTTTTTTATCCAATACACCAATGGCAAAGCAAAGACTCAAGAGAGAGCTCATGGCATCAGATTAGCGAATTTCAGAGGGACCACAGCTAATGTGTCTTCTAGGGCTCCAACTCTGGATGCATGAAACAGGCTCATGTGCTGCTTGGCCCACACCTGAGCCCAGATGAAGAAAAAAAATCTCTGTGAATTCTACATAGTAATATTGGTAATATATACTAAGCCAATAACCACAAAAATGCTGGTAAACACATCTAACAGGGAAGTTCCAGCTGGGTATGTTGGCTCATCCTGTCTTTCCAACAAATATAATAAAGCTTCCAAGAAACTTCAAGCCAAATTTCAAGCGCAGGCGCAGGAAATATATTAAGCTCTGCCTTCTCTTTCTCCCCTGGCTCCACTTTTCGATCTTAATTGGAAGGAGGCATTTTATAAGTAAAGTCATTAAATAAAAATGAGTCATCCTGCCAGACAGTGTGCTACGATGTAGAACATAGAGCTTGTTTTTTTTCCCCCTCTTTTTAATGTTCCAACAAGACATTTAAAAAAAAAAATCTCTCTATAACCCTGGCCACTTGTCTGCATCTCTGTGGCAGAACACAGGGCCCACAGGGCTGAAACGCTGCCAGGAGTGGGGGCGGGGGTTCACCAGGAGGCAAGCGGGGCATTCCTGTGGTGCCGCGCTTGAGTTTGAAAGCTTTCCAATCTGTGAGAAGGTGAGCCACAGGGAACTTGCTCGCAGGCTGGAAGATGGCAAGACAGGCAGGGGGCAGAGTAAAGATAGGAGGGCAAGGATTCTCCACCCCGGGAGATAAAACACTCACTCTGAACCTTTTTATTTGAATGACTATTTGTTTACTTGCTCACATCTTCTCTCATACGGTGGTTGCAGATTCAATGTTTGAAAGCTGCTGGAGTTTTTTTGTAATACTGGTGTTGAGGGAAATGTTACTGTGTAGGCTAAATATGTTTTATTTTTAGGAAACATGCTTTGAGCCGTAGTATTTCTGAGTCCATATAGTAATGAGTACTTTCAACACTGAGTTTAGCAGAATTTTGATTTTCTATCAGGCACAATAGGCATAAGAGTGCACGGGGCAGGATCTGCTTTAGGCTCCATTCCCCAGTGAGAGTCAAGCTGGTGCTCCCAGACTTGGAGGCATTGCTGAAAGTGATTTCTTTACCTTTAGCTACTATCCCGACTTGTAATACAGTAGAAAGTTGGTCACTTGTTCTACTTTCTTTTCTAGAGAAAGTGCCTTTTGTCTTTGAATGAGTCTTACTCCATTACTAACAGGTGATAATGAGTCCATTGGCCAGTCAATTGCTTGAAATTCAGGTATGTTCCGCCCTTTTTGTGAAAAATATGTTGCTGATGGCCTTGTTTCCCAGGCCAGCCCACAAAGCCTAATTCTGATTATCAGCCACTGCTCCTAAGTTTTAGACTATTGTTACTATGGGGAAATTCATGTGTAATTTTATATTAGGGCTCTAGGAAAACATTTCCCCTCTTGGTGATGGCCCCCAGATAACAAACTGTACCACATGGACAAAAGGGGATGTTCTTGTAAACATGTCATGTGACTTTACTAGCTCACTGCACATCTATGTCTACTTAAGAAAAGTTATTACCCTGTTTGTATGTTCTGTATTGAAGAATTAAGGTCAATTTAGTGAGAACCAGAACTTTCTCAGGGCTATTAACATAGATAGATGATTCTTTAACCAAGCATTCATATATCAGAAACCTCCTGGTCAGTAAAAGATGGGCTTTCTTCTTTTACCAAGAAAAAGGACCAGAAATCAAAATTTCTGATTTCCCACCAATGAAACTTTCATTGTGGAAATCATCAGGATATGGTTTGGGAGGAATATGACTAGTTTTAGAAAATAAATAAATACCATTGAATTATGGTTTCCATCACTTTGTGAAACTGCGGATATTGGCATGTAATTATTATGCAGTTATAAGTGATTTTTAGGGAACAGAGGAAAGAAAGTACTTAGAGCAACATGAATTAACTCTTATTTCACTATGTTACTAATTGACTTCCCTTATTCATCAAACCAGCTTGATAGCAAACATTTCATAATAATTGCATTAACTTTTGTGCAAACTTTAAATGGCACCCTTAAAAAAAGTCTTTCCTTAGATTTTAATTAATCTTGAATATTTAATACACTTTTGCATAACGTAAGCAAGGGCTTATCTTTTTTTCTTGCCTAGGGCTCCTTGAACTTTAATTAGTATGCATCATATCTTACAAACTTTGGTGTTGCTTTTAAGGAGCAATAATTTTGATCCATTTAAACTCACCACCATCAGATATGGGTTCCATATAATAATAATTACACTGCAAAGGAAAGAATAAGAATGAGAAGAGAAAGGGAAGTTCTCCGAAATTCAACTTTTTGTTTGTAGGTGTTCTCTAAAATGCCAGAGATGAGTTAGAGTACTTCTAAGTATTTCTATACTATTTCTGTGATACCTATCAGTTATTCGGGTGAAACAGTAAGAATTATAGGATTATAATTAATCGAGAGGATAAGACTATATCTTATACAAATGCCCCAAATACCTGTCCTGCTAGCCCTCCCACAGAACGAAAATTGATACAGGTCTTTTGAAAGGGGACAGAAGCTGTTCCAGTCAGACCCAGTGATCAGTTCCTACAGGGCACCTGACTCAAAGGCAGCCAAACCAAAGATTTAAGATGAGAGCCTGGTGAAAAAAGATAAATTGAGCCAACATATTTCCTCTCTAGCATTTGAAGGAAGAGCTAAAAGAACAATTGGCCAGCTAACAGTGAGAGCTGAGACAAAGGAGTTGTAAGACCCAAAATAGGGCACTGTGAAAAAATCTGAAGTTATATTCATTTGGATGGATTCAATTGTAAATAACAGAAAAGATAACTGAGTCTGCCTTATCAAAAAAGGAAATTTATTGGTTCAAATAAGTGAAAAGTATAGAGGTGAGTGCAGGCTTGATCAAGTAACTTAAAGTCACCAAGATTCTAGCTTTCTGTCTTTCCAAGGGTTCTCCACTTTGTCTCCAGCCTAAGGCTGCTCCACTGCTCATGATCCCAGATGGCTTTCCAGGATGGCAAGCCTCAATCATGTGAAAGCAGTCTCAGAGGCCACAGTTATAACTGAAGACAGATTAGTTTCTCTGAATCCAAACAGAAACTAGAGGCTGTTGGAAAGGGATGGGCTGGGGGTTGCCTACAGAAAATTGGTTGCTGAGAAAGCGAGCAATACATACCCATCACAAAATTTGAGGAGTACGAAGTCTATAAGCAAAGCAGTCCTGTTGGTTTGGGGATTAAAGTGGGGAAATGAGTTCATTATAGTTCTCATCGTTCAGGCAGAGTGTCTGGGTGAAGACCCACGAATTTGTGCCTTTCAAACGATCTCAGATCAAGAATTTCTGCTCATTTAAGTCTCAGTGAGGTCTGTACCTGTTAAGTAAGGTGACCTTGAATCTTGGCTAGTTCAGTGTAGGACCAGTTCATGCCTGTTGTATTTCTTTCATTCTCAAAAGTGGCAGTCATCCTACTGTTATGACCTCTACTTTTGAATTTCTATGCCTTTGTCCCTAATTGTTTCATGTATAGCTTTGATAGTAAGTTGTCTGTACTTGGACTAGTTTGAATTGGAATCTGCAGAAGATATTTCTAGCAGGAAGAAATTCCAAGCTAGGTGGGAAGCAGGGCAGTGCCTTCTTCTCAGAACTGAGGTGGGAGAGCAAGGGTGAGGGTCCTGCCAGCAGGGTCATGGAGAATATTCTGGACGACTGAGGGGAATCTGGAACACGGTTCTGGTGAGAAGTGACAGAGCTTGGAGTTTCCATGCTCATCTTAGGTTCTGCCTTCCAACAATTCTGAGCTAGAGAATGACATTTCTTCATAAATTAACCAGAGTCTTTAATTTTTTCCCTTAGTTTATTTATAATCAACAACCCTGACTTAGACAGTTTCTTACAATGAGTGGGTGAAATTAAGACATAGTTGTTATAGAGAGCATCTAGGAATGAGTCAGTCAACAAGTAAGGAGAAACCACACATTTAGATATTGTTACATTGTTTGTATCCTTTCAACACTAGAGACCTACAGTGACTTACTGAAAAACAGCTTTCTGTTTTCCTTTCTAATATAGTAATGTAAGTCATAGCACTCTAAAGATGGCAGGTGATACAGGTGAGAAACAGAAGGACTTCAGTTTTGGGGCGCCTGGGTGGCTCAGTCAGTTAAGTGTCTGCCTTTGGCTCAGGTCATGATCCCAGCGTCCTGGGATCAAGCCCCGCATCAGGCTCTGTGCTCAGCAGGGAGCCTGCTTCTCCCTCTCCCTCTCCTGCCTGCCTGCTTGTCTGCCTACTTGTGATCTCTCTCTCTCTGTCAAATAAACAAATAAAATCTTAAAAAAAAAAAAAAGGACTTCAGTTCTGATTAGTTCCTATAGTCTTCCAAGCACCAGGCCAGGCTACTTCACATGGTCCTGGAAATGATAAAGAAAACAGGCTTCCCTCTTTTATTAGCCACACCACTTCAAAGGCCCACATCACCAAAGTCCCCTGAGCTGCAATTTCCACACACCTGGGAGCCAAGATGCAGAGCCCACATCTTTGTCATACTTGAGGTGTGGCTCATGGACCAGCAGAATCAACATCATCTTGGAACTGTTGTACTGGAACCAGCTCCTTCTCTCCTTGACCACTCTCCCCCTGCATTTCTGTACACTCTTGACTACAAAATCTGGTTTCTCCATGAAGAAAGATTTATCTAGGAAACTTACCAAGAGAAACCAGTCATTTTCCTTTTCTATCCAACTTACTGGTAAAAGAGAAGAATTTAGAACATTTCATAATTTTGAATGCTTATTTAAAAATATTTTCTGTAAACTCTTTTCTGATATACCCATTTCTGGGATTTTCTGACCACCGACTCAGATAGGATGGGTGGGGAAGAACAACATGGAAACATTTTAAGAATAAATAAGTGGGCTTTCCTTCCAATGAGTAACATCTGATGACTCACTTCTTCTGGAATATATACAGTTACAAACAAGCACGTGCACACATTCTAGAAGTTAGTGGCTTCTGTGGACTATGGACTAAAACATCCATTCTTAGAATTTTTTCCCCATTCTTAGAATTTTTTCCAGCATTCTGAGAATTTGTGGCAAGTTCCGCTTCAGCCATATCACATGCCTTGGTTTAAATTGTCCATTATTCCCAAGATAGCCTTGCACCTTATCATCTGAGGCTAGCTCTTCTGTCCTTGCAGGGTCAGTTTTAATCCCATTTCTTTCATAAAACATTGCTGAATTCCTCCATCTGATATTACCCTTTTCCTTCTTTGCACTTTCAAAGCCTTCCTGTTAGCACATTACTACCAGACTCATTCATCTATTCTATCAAAAAGTATGTGTTGAGAGCATATCACAAGTCAGGCCCTGTATTAGGCACTGCAGTCAGAATGGGGATCAAGCTCAGGTCTGTTTCCCATTCTTACAAAGTTTAACGTCTAGAAGAGGAGGTAGAGATGTACTCACAGTCTTGAATGTGTGATTTTAAAGAAGTTTAAAAGAATCTGATCCAGTTTTAGAGGGCCTGGGATGGCCTCTCTGGGTAAGTTATCTTTGAATTAATCAGAAGGAGAGGAAGGCAAAGGAGAGGTGATGAGTGGTGGGAGTGGAGCAACTCTAGACCCAGGGCACAGCACAGGCAGGGGCCACCAAGAGAATACTCCAGGCATCGACCAAGGGCAGTGTGGCCGCAGGGTGTGGAGGGGGGTGGTGTAAGATGGAGCTGCAGAGGGAGGTGAGCGCCAGACCAGAAGAGCTCACCCACTACTTTTAAAGATCTGGGTCTTTTCCCTAAGGACAATGAGCAATTACTGATGAATTTCAAATAGGAGAAGTTTACACAATCAGTTCAAAAACTAGAATTTATACCTACCTCTGCCACTCTATTACAAAATCCTTGAAGACAAAGGCTGTATGTCATTCATCCTTGAATAACCCAGAACATCTACTGCCTAACGATGGAGCTTCATGAATATATTTATTTTTGAATAGTTGGAAGAAAAATATAAAATATATAATGAATAAATTAGATAAATGCTGCCTCCATTTTTTTTTCCTGGAAGCATACTTTAAATGTTTTTGAGGTATCAACTAGGCTTTCAAACTGCTATTTGTTTATCCCATCACAAACTGCCCTCTTCCACCTCAATAACGCACCCCCAAGTTTTAGTAGGCACGTAACTACGCAGAGTAAGAGACTAGAAATCCCATTCTATCTTGCAACTCATTCAGTCATGACTCAATCTGGCCAGTAAGATGAAGGTGAAAGTGTTGCATGGAACTTCTGAGAAGACTTATTTAAAAGGGAAAGTGGGCCCTCCTACATTCTTCGTGAAAAGCAGATAAAATACCTGGAGTTCTAGCAGCTGTTTTGTGACTAGGAGAATGGAAACCATGAACTAAGGAAATTGGAGCAAAATGTTAGAGTCTGGACCTCTGCTTCTGAGAGTCACCAGACAAGCTTGGATTGTCTATACCAGATATCTTACATGTAAAATAAGAAATTTCAGATTTGTCTAAAAAACTGAAATTGGATCTTTGTTCCTAGAAGATGAAAGCAATTTCTAATTGAGACCCAACCTTTTACTTCATGGATATTGACATATAAACATTTGAATGAATGCAGATATTTTAGCGGGAGAAAATTAAGCTTTGAACCAAGAAGTTCTAACTTGTGCTCAACTAAAATATTGTCTACTTAATTTAGGCCTCTTTTTTTTCATTGAAAACTTTTTTATTTTATTTTTAATGAATAGGGAATTAATATTCAGGAGAAAACCAACACATCTGGCTTCTAAGTCCGTAAAGATTTTCTCTGGAGATGGTATTGCAAGCAGATTTAGGGCTTAAGGAAACTTCGGACTAATTAAAAGGGACTGTGAATTTCAGAATGATGCCAGTTTCCCAGACCTTCTGGGAATCCCCATTATCTCTGAAAAGAAATCATTCTAAAGGATAACTTCTTGAGTCTTATCAGAAGTTGCATGAATCTTTGAAGTCACCTTTGGAAAAGACCAACACAGGAGCTGGAGAGCCCTTTCTGGCTGCAAAGTATCTAGAGATTCTAGATGAGCACTGTCCAACAGAAATGCCATGGGAGCCACATACCATATGTAGTTTCAAATTTTGTGATAACTGCATTTAAAAAGTAAAGAGAAAGAAGTGATATTAATTTTAATAATATATTTAATACAAAATGAAATCAATTAAAATTATTGAGATGTTTTATATTCCTTTATCTGTACTGAGTTATTCATAATCTAGGTGTATCTTACATGTACAGCTCAGGGCAATTAGAAGCGGTCTCTGTTTTGGTGCCAGAAGCCCCATCTGACTAGTGACTGCACACTGGGACAGATGAGCTTCAGTCTTCCCCATCTCCCTCTTTATTCCACTGTCATGACCTGTGCTTCGAGCCCAGCTTTGCTTTTCTTCTTTTAACTTTCTCTCTTTGACCTCCCTCAAATGCTCAATTGCTACTAATTCTCACCATTTTCTAGATCCCAACAGAACTTTACTCTAACTGATATACCCACTGCTAAAAAAAAATACTCAAGGAAGACACTGTCCAGGGATTTGTGAAGGTAACTCAGTCTTCCACGCAAGCCTTTCTCACTCGGAAACCCGTTTCTTTTCCCCACCAATACCCTCTTGACCTCCACATCTAATGAGCTTACTCCAAATCCTGTAACACCTTGGATTTACCCCTTTCCATCCATTTCTATCACTACACCAGTAGTTCAGGCTCTCACCACCTTTGCTCAGATCATCAGAGCAAATGTCAATGATGCAAAATTTATTTCCCTGTAAATCCTTCAATAGTTCCTTAATTGCCCAGAGGATAAATTAAAAAAAAAATGTAGCCGACTTTTTTCCAATAGGTTCTCCCTAAATTTCTAGCCTCAGATTGTCACACTAAATTTCTAGTCTCATCCTAATAGCTGCCAGTCTCTGGAGGACACTATGGTAACTATGTGAGTTCCCTGCAAGTCTCTCTGTTCCTCACACCCATGGCCTTTTGCATGTGCTTCCCATCTAGCTGGAATGTCCTTCCGGGGTAGGTGTGAACTGCTCCTCTGTGCAATCTCCTCCATCCTCATTGGAAATCCCAGGCAGAATTAGAGCTGCCATCCCTTGTGCATACTTTCTCAGTTTTTTTTCAATAATTGTGTATTTTTTTTGTTGTTGTTGTTTTGTTTTTACGTCTGTCTCTTTTACTAAGGATGTAAGGTCCTGAAGGTTATGTTTTATTCATCAAAACTAAAACTATCCCTGGCCCATGGTAGGTAATCAATGAACAACTATGGAATGAAAGGGTGAATGAATGAATGAATGAATGACCCCCTACACCATTTAGTCTCAACAGTCACTTTCATGTCAGAAATATGACATGGCCATCTGTGTCTCTGCACTTCTGCTCATCTGCGTTCACCTGGCATGTTCTTTGCCTTTCTTATCATGAGGCTACTGTTCCTCTAAAGTTTGACATGTTCTCTGAAGGCTCCATCAGCCACCGCAGCCCCCAGCGGTCCTCCGTTCATTAATTTCCCTTAGAAACCATTCTCTGTAGTGATCCAGAAGCTCATGCTTCTTAATATAGTTTTTTAAACAAATGTTATGAATGTTTCCTAGTCCCATGGCTAAATTAGTATATTCCTTGTGAAGAGAGATTCTACTTTGTATCTTTTGGTTTTCTCACTGGGTAGACCAGTAGCAATGCTTTGACCTACTCAGGAGATTAAGAAATGTCTCTTGAGTTAATACACTAGAACAACCACATGAAAGCAACCATGTGCCTCTTTGTGTGTGGAATGTCTATCTACCTTCAGAAATGGCACTCTTGAAAATTGCAAAGGTTTTTCTTTCCCCCTTAATTTTGGAATGCTTAAACCTTCAAGAAACAGAAATAAGAATTCACTTTCGTGTCACATTCATTTGCCCAGAGAAAGTCTTCACAGTAGTGTGTCCACAAAAATAATTTTCTTGTTGATGAAGGCTTTTTGGGACTCTGCCAAACAACGAAAGATCAGGAAACCACTGGACTAAAAGTTTAAAGGCAGCACTTGTTAAAGGCAAACAAAATTAGTCCTAGAAACAAATGCTGTATGGTACTTAGAGTTTATCCTTATCACAACTGTGGGCAAATCTATTTAAATCAATCTATTTAGTAATTAAGAACCCTTTTCAGATATTGCATTTTATTTGTTAAAATTTATTACAGATTCACTCTTCAACCACATTCCAAACAAACACACACACTTTCCCCTCCCCTTCCAGCCGTGTTCCTCCCTGCTCATGTAACATTCTTTTTGATGTAAGCAGAATTTGGTAAACAAAATGAGATTCAGACTCATTAATAAGTTCCTCAATGAATTCATAGACACAGATGATAAAGAAGTATTTATCTCTAATACGGCAATGGGTGCATTACAGAATTTTAGGCAATGTTATCTAAAAAGCTAAGCTTGTTGCCCTTTTGAAACTGGTTTCAGGTAGGACGGAAGCAACCATAGAGAGAGGAAGTACTTCTGTTCAATTAGCAAGTAAACTAAAAATGATGGCAAGTCCCAAGTCTTAATAAAACTTTTTTTCTGGCATAGAAAAATCTGACTCCTTTCTCCTTCTTCTCGGGTTATGGATAATTTAAATAGCAAAGGAAAATTTTCAAATAAAATGCCATTTTTAAACTCCTATAAAAAATAGACAACAGTCTTTAATGTTTACCTCCAATTTGTTTTAATGAAAGTAAAGAAAATGTCCCATATCAACCTCCTAGAGAGCAATATGACTTCACAGTTTTACCTCCCTTCTTCCTTCCTCCTTCCTGTCTCCCTCCTGCTTAGCTCCTGCTTTCCTCCCTCCTGCCCTCCTTGCTCACTTCCTTCCTCCCATTCTCCTTTCCCCTCTCTCTCCCCACCCTTTCCATTATTTGGAATGAAGAAAGCAAAAGAAAACAAAGTGAATTCTAATTTCATTTTTTCCAGATTAGAGAACAGTACAAGTCTTAAACATGTTGAGCTTACTGAAGTAAAGAAACCATTAAAAGGATACATACCTTAACAATTTTAATTTATTTTTATTATTTTTTTGAACAATTTTAATTTAACTTAACCCTCCCCCCCCATCATGTAAATTCAGTGAGTCACTTGCCAGAGTGAATTGCTCTGGGCCCACTGATTGGAATTCTACAATTCTGATACACCAGTCTTTCTAAAGAACAAGTGCCAGACATAAAGCATCACCCTCAACTTTTAGTTTTGATTTCTTAAAGTGCAGGGAAAACTGAAATAACCAGGGAATCTCTGCAAATTTCTACAGTTGGCTTGTCCATACGTACACTGAGGGTTTTGTTTGTTTTTAGCTACTTGTTTTTCTAAAACCTTTTAGTTTGGTTTTAATGGAAATTATTTCTTTTTGTCTCTACTCATTTGAAAATGCATTTAGTACTTAATCAAACCAAGTTATTGCAAAAACAAGTATGACTTGCATTAACATATTTCGGAATGAACAGTGGATTCCCACACAACATGGGGGAATGTACAACAGATAAAAGATGGTAGCCTTAACTACTAGCTCAAAAAACTCTTCATCCACTAGGATATAGGTATCATCCTTGGTATTTTACAAAGAGAATAGGGAGTGTCTATTAACTGTAAAGTTGGTTTAAGGGGAGGGCAGTTGAATGAATTCTCAGAAATCAATATAAATTTTGTAATACATCTAAGTAATTGACAAAAGCATTATCTTAAGAAGAAAATATTGTTAAGACAGATGTTTTAAATATATATTTTTAATCACTTGCTTTTGTTTTTATTTTTCAGGTAATCTAATATCCAAAGCTAAACACAAAATTTAATGACTCATTTCAATCTCTCTGTAGTTGATTTAGTTACATGTTAAAATTATTTCTCTTTTTCCTTTTTGCTTATCTTCAAACACATAACTGCTTTCTGACATTACTTTCATGCACTAGGCCTTCCTTGGGATTTAAATGTCAAAGCATAGCAGCTATATATCACGTCAAAAGTAAATATAGTTTCTTTTGTCCTAATACATGCAATACATCAAAGAAGAATAAGGGTGCTGTTGAATCTTAAAATGGTTAATTCAACTTTTTTCTTCTCCTTTTTCTCCTGGGAGAGTTATCTCCTCTGGCATTTCACTACTGTACTTTATTTTTTAAGTAAGTTTTGTCACTCAAGTACTCTATTTGTACTTAAAAATAAAATCACTTTGAAACCACTTCAGAGAGACAAGTGGCTTCAACACGGTTTCACCTGGGTGTGTGATACTTTCCGGTCACTGAGCTTATGTTTTTGTGCTAGGTAGAAGACCATGGCTTAAATGTGTAAGTATCAACAGGAATATAAAATCAATGAAATCCAAGATGGGGAATGCCTGGAGATAAGGTGAAGAGACAGACATATCTACAATAAAGAATCACAACATGAACTGTCATATAAGAAAATAAAGCTGGATTATGTGACTCCTCTTTTTTCTGTTTATTTTGATCTGGTGATATGGTTTTAGGAGGCTGCATAACTCTTCTCCTTAGGACGTTTCCCCTAAAAGGAAATCCAGCTTTACACCTGAAAAATTGCTTATTGGCTGCAGTTCTCCCAAAATGAGTTCCAGCCAATCTGCTCTTTGCCCCTCTGGAGTTTGATGAGCTCAGTCACAAAGCTGCCAAAATCTAGCCAGGCACAATGTTCTGAATAGTGTAGTTCACCTGAGAGGCTTTCTGTCTCCCTTACCCCTTGTGCATAATTACCATGAAGTAAAAGTAAGCCTGCAGAAGCCTGCAGCTGGAGAAGACCCTAAGGGTAAAAGAGAAAATGTCTCCTAATGTACACGAAGCACAATAGAACATCTCTTAAGGAAGAACAGAAGGGACTGGTCAGCCTGGAAATGTGTGAAAAGGTGTTAGACCCAGAGGCTAGCAGTTTGCAGTTAGCAAGATCCAAGTGAAAGAGAAAGAAAGACTGGCATAGATGTTGTCACTACAGAAATGTCCATGTTTGTGAGATAGGCCTTCCCTTTCCTGTGGTGGACATAGTTTTTAGATATTTCAATTCAAAGTTCTGGTTTTGTGTATTTTCCATGAAATTCTTCTTGTGCTGTGGCTGCCCACTCAGAAGATTAAGGACATTGTCATGGGGGGAGGGGTGTGCTAGGAGCATGCACCTCTGGACTCTGGACTGGAACAAAAAGTTAGCAGTCATGTGGATTCAGTTTTGACAAGGTAGTCTAAAACAAAGAGGCTTTTGGTTTGAAAGAGCTAGGTCTTTGAAAGCAAAAAAAAAAAAAAAAAAAGAAAAAGAGGTACCCAAAGTATTAAGACAATTTAAGTTCTGATCAATGACCCTCCCCCTCCCCACCTCAGCATTGGTCTCAGGAGGGAATGTTCACTGCTCGATGTGATCTTCCGTATTTGTTGACTGAATGAATCTCAAGAGACTTAGAATCCTATGACACTGGTGGCTTGTGCCTTGCTTTCAGCCTTTGGGAATCTGATTTATAGAGGCCTCATGTCAGCCTGAGGCGGGTGCTGTAGAGTAGATATGGAGGCATGACAAACTGAGGGAGAGGGGGGCCTACTGTAGCTGTCCCCACCGAATACCCTACCCGTTCACACAGGCCATCATTCATTTCGGCTCCTATGCAGTTTGCAAGAGATCTAGAAATCACAGCATGTCTCTACGAGGTGTATTAAAATGTTTAGATGGCTGACAGACAAGAAAAAGGGAATCTGGAGAAGGAGGGCAGAGGGTGCACACATCTTGAGTGACCAGCCATCCTGCTTTACCCAGAACTGAGGCGTTTCTCCTGGCACTCAGTTCTCAGTGCTAAATGTACCAGTCCCAGACAAACTGGGAAGAGCGATCATGTTACACAGATCCCAGAACATGAGCCGAGCCGTAGCTAAGGCAAGGCCAGCAGAAATAACTGCCAGAGCAGGGGGCAGCTGGGACAGAGGATGACTCCTGGACACTCAGCAGGCTGGAGACCCACAGGGGAGCCCAGAAGGAATTGGAGTAGAGCTTGTGGAACAGACCCCAGGTTAAGTAAATTGTTTGGCCCTGAACCAAGAGTCTTGCTGGAGGGGTCAAGGCCACTCAAAATGGACAATAGCCCAAAAAGGGAGTTTGACTTTTGATTAAGTTCGAATCCTATATTGATTGGTTATTATATATGCATAGAATATATAATATACATATAAAGTTATTAGGATTTCCAAAAGTATGTTTTCAAATATTTATTTTTTTCTGCTACTGTGTGGAAATTGGAGCTAATGAGCAAATGAAGATTTATTTTGGAAGATAAAAAATGTTACATGTGTTCTTCTTCTAAGTTAGGACTGTAAATTTTAAACCTGCTTTTATAGAAACTCATGATCTCCTTCTGAACTGATAGTATGAATCTACTTATTTGCTGTTCACCTTTCCAACAGAGTCAGGTTAGTTTTGAGACAGACACTGTATCTATCCAATCCTCATTTAAGTGCTCTTATAAAAAATATATATATACTTATTCTTTTCTCTCAAGGAAAAAAAAATCAAACTGGGTAGATGTTCTTGAAAAGAAAGCATTGAACTAAAAAATAAAAACTGGGTCTATGATTACGCACTTCCATCCAAAAATATAATGAAGACTTAATTACTAACTCAAAAATAGGATTCAGTCTATTCAGTTTCTCAAGGGGTAATTTTGTAGGCTGTGGTTAAGTTGGGACATTTACCCTTCCTTTTCCGCTCTCTGTGCTATCCAGAATGGTTACCGGTTTTGTTTCTTACTATATTTACAAGGGAGGCTACAGGAAAGGTAAAGAAGATTCTAATTCTAATGAACTACTTTTACTGGTTTTTCTACCCATTGCTGATTCTAACAATATAAATGTGCTTTGGCCTTTAAATGGCCATTTGGTCCCCAAAGTTCAATCTCTGAGGGACATCACTGGCATGCAACTTAATATATCCTAAAATAAATTTACCATTTTTTCTTTCAAAGCCATTTCCATACTTGGGAATTTGTTCCTCTGTGTTCTGGTTAAAAAAAAAAAAATGTACTGGTTGATTTTAGACTGGAGGATAGGGAAAAGGCAGATGCTTCTGGCTCCAAGAAGAATAAAACTTGACTCACAGTGACTTAAATAAACAGGAAATGCTTCTCTTCACTTAAAAAAGGAGTCAAGGTGTTTGCTGACTCTGGCTCATTTGAGTTCTGGTGTTCTGGACCATACAGCTCCAGGCCTCTGAACAAGGACAGTGGAACAGAAGGAGTGACACGTGGATCAAGAAACTAAAAGCTTCCTCAAAAATACCACAGCTGACTTCTACTTATCGCTCATTAGCCAGGACTGTGTCACATCATCATTCCTGCCTACAACAAAGAAAAAACACCTCTCTGGAGCTAAGCTATGAGGGTGGCCTGACAATTGATACAGAAATCACAACTACTTAACTAATGAATCGTTGAACACTGCATCAAGGACTAATTATGTACTATACAGTGGCTAACTGAACATAATAAAAATAAATACATAAATAAACAAATAAATATCACAAGCAAGACGGACTGTATTATTAACATTACTCACAAAACAGGTAAATTTGGCCAGACCAGTCATGAACACCACCTACATAAGCTCAAAATATTCTAACACCACCTTGTCCTAGATAAGAATCACAGGCAAGCTAATCAAACAGTAACTGCACATGGATTCACAAGTTCCACGATCTGTTACTGCAACTCCCCTAATTAACAAATTTGACCAACACCTGCTAGGACCTTCCAAGGCTCACTCCCAATTCCCTTCCCTAACTGCCCCCGCCCAAGCCCACCTTTGTGATGTCCAACTTTAGTTAGTTCTAGGAGTGTCTGGTAGGTTTTTGGCTCTCAGATGCTCACACCTACAAAGAGGTTAGAGAAAAGTGGGTTGAGAACAGGAGTTGAGTGGGCACCTGAAGACATTTGCCACAAGGGGTCAACAAAATAAGGGCACTAGGAACAGATAAAAGGTGACAATCATCCAGGAGAAACAAAGAAGTTATCTGCTAGATATTTTATCATTTTCAGAGAATATTCCAGCAACTGAGGGTTTGATGAAGGTCCTCCTAAGAGCAGGGTATCCTTCAAAGAGTAAAGCTACAGGCGTCCAATGTTGGAAGAGGCTTCCTGCCCACTATTCATGTTCTCCCCTTCCAGGTCTATGGCTGTTCAGGGAATACAGTTAAAGAAACCAGAGGCTCTCAACAGGCAGACATGAGATTTCATCAGACACAGCATTTTATTGTGTAATCTGCAGATACATGCTTCTTACTTACATGTATCCAGCTGCCTTCTTGATATGTTCACTTATGTCCGGCACAAATTTCAACACTAAATTCCTGATATTTTTCCTCAACCCTTGACCAATCTTCTCTACCACTAGTCTTCCCATTGGGAAATGGCAACTCCTTCCTTCCAGTTGCTTATACTAAATAATTTGGGTTTATCCTCTAACTCTAATATTTAATCCATCAAGAAACTTATTAACTCTACTTTCTAAATATATTCAGAACTGACTACATCTCACGACCTCTTATGCTAGCACCCTGGTTTTAGGCTACTAACGCCTCTCACCTGGATTACTATAATAGACTCCTTGCTTCTACCTTTCCTCCTCCCACAGCCAGAGTTATCCTTTTAATCAGTAAGCTAGATTATGTCATTGCTCTACTTGGAAACCTGCAATGACTCCTTCATTCCCTCAGGATAAAAACCAAATTGTTAAAATAACACATAGGTCTCCAAGACCCAGCCTCTAGAACTGCTCTGGCCTCCTCTCCCAAAACTCTACTCATCCTTCCAAATTTGCCATCCTGGCCCCATGCCGATCCTAGATCATGCCAGGCAGCCTTGTTGCACTCACTGTTCTCCCTGTACTGACTATTCTCTTGTCAACACAATTGACAAATTCTATTATCTCTTTTAGGTCTTGAATTAATATCATCTTTTCAATAAGACTAACTCCGACCAACCCATTTAGACTGCAGCCCAACACCTCAATCTCTTAGAATGCCAGTCCTCCTGGATTTGCCATACTTTTTATTTCACAGAACTTATTTCTTCTTACTATAATATTTGCTTATTAATTACATTTGTTCTTCTTCCTTTTTCCTCAGAATGTGAGCTTTACAAGTACAAGGATCTTTGTCTATTTTGTTCAATGATGTATTCTATGTGCTTAGAACAGTGCCTGGCACCATGGATATACTCAGAAAATACTATTGAATGAATAATTCTACAGCTTGGCATGCTCGCTCTTTTCTTGATTCATTGCTGTGCTCTGAAAACAAACAAGTAAATAAAACAAGCCACATGTAAATCCACACACAAAGAAAGAAATAAGTTCAAATCACGGGGTATTCCACTATGACACAGAGCAACACCCCTTTACAATCATCTTCCCCAAACGATTTCTCTAAGTTCTACTCATCAAATCATTGCAGCTGCTCCTTATCATCTCCAAACATTTCATAAAAATTGTGCCTGTGGTAGTTTTTCTGTTTTTTTTTTTACCCTATATTCTCATTTATCCTTTTTTTTTTTTTTTTCAAAAATAGCTCTCAAATCAATCACGCTGAAATCTGAAAGGAGCACAGTAAGAAAGAGCCAGTGCAGGCTTACTTAAAGAAAATTTTAGATGGTTTGAAAATAAAATGACAGATATCGGGCAGTTGCAAAGTTTTAGTTAGAGGGAAAACATCAAACCAGAGATGGACTGGGAATGTATCAATGTTATCTGGTGGATCACTGTTACATGAAGACAGGCTAAAACCACTGGTGCTCTCACATGGAAAGACACAGAGTAAGGGTGAACTCATCAATGAGCTCCTCAATGGTTGGAATAAGGTGAATACAGTCTTATATCATATATACAAAAATATAACACTTCACAGATTAAGATTCTAAACTGGAAACATTTTAGGTAAATAAAAAATAAGTTTTTTCACATATTGGTAATTACTGTACATAAGCTGTTGCCCTGATCATTTTGTGATAAATATCCATTTATTATGTTTTACACCCAAAACTAATATATTGTTATATGTCAATTACACATCAATTTAGAAAAAAAAGTCATTTCCTTCAAAAAATAGAACAAGCAGAAAATGGATTCTCTAACGGACTTCAGAATTGCATGATTTGTCAGAGGTGATGACATCCCCATAGTCACTCTATTGGGTTATCATCCTGGAGGATAAGCTACAGGATGCTTGGCAATACGGACGATGGGACTGACCCATTTTGTCAAAAAAATGTTTTGTATATTCCTGTATCTGCCAAAAATTGAAATCTGTATTCCCTATTCTTCATCTTTCCTGGCATTGTTCTTCTCATTAGAAATGCCATTTTTCCATTCTCTTCATTTACAAAAATCCCATTCATTCTTTTGGGGCCAATTTAGCACCTACTCCCTCCATGGAAGTAAAACATTAAGTCTCAGCCTCTTACCCATATTTCTTTGGTAGCAAACAATTTAAATATAATGTCCAGGATACATGCTGTTCGAAGTGAAACAGCAACATCACCATAAAATCTAGCCTGTTTACAAAAGCCGAATGAACTAACTTAGGTGTTATTGACAGAAATTATTATATCATTAAAGCTACTGACATGGAAAATGGACAAGGTATTAAAATAACTCAATATGCTGTATACCTATTACTAAAAAGGAAAATCTTCCTGTATGGAAAACAATTAATAAAAATTTATAGATAAATATCAAGTATCAGAAATACGGTCTTAAAACATTCATCTTCCAGTTTTTCTGATTATTGCTACCACTTGCTTTAGGCAGAAATAATAGCTATTGCATTACTGCTGGTTCAAAAAATTAGGAATATATTTCCATTAAAATTGTTTACTGTTCTGTTTAAATATAAATTGTTTAGGCCAACAGGATGAGTATTTGCAAATATGTAATAGAAATAAGAATTATGCTATGTCATCAAGTCTTATTATAAACATATTAAGGCTTAGAAAAGTTACATTCTATAGCCATCATTTAAACTGTAATTTACCATTCACATGGATATAATTTTATTGAGATTATATGGAAGCAAACTTACTTTATTATAGATGATTTTGCATTTTTTTAAGATTCACTTTATGTCTTTGAATGACTTTCCTAAGAATTTCCTCTTAAATGAAGTAAGAGTAATAGAGACTGAAAGTCTATACTTGGTTGGGAGCAGACTGAGACTTCTGAAACTTTCATCTTCCAAAATATAAAATTAATAAAATTATTTTTCAGAGTAAGATAGCCCTCTCATGAAAGATTTGAATAGAGTTTAGAAAATCACCTAAATTCACCAGGATAAATTCAACACAAAGTCAGATATAGTTTGTTTATGGATGAAATATCTCAAACTACTTTTCATGGTGGAATGAAAGGCACTTTTAAGAAGTATATTAAGGTTAGTGTATGTAATGATGTAATATTTCATGTAAGAATTGTATCTTTCTACTCTGTGAGAAGTCAACTAAGTTTTTATAAAAAAAGCTCCTCCCCAGATTTGCAAAAATGAATACAAATTAGATTTTGTAGTATTTCAGTATGTATATTTTGTTATCAGACTCAATTACATTAAATATTCTGTTTCAGTAAATTCCCATACTGCCTGCCAACATTTTTAAAAGCTTTTCCTTCAGGAGAGGGCTTCAGAGGGGAAAATATGCTGAGGGTGAGTTGTGACCAAGACAAGGAGAGAAGGGACATTTCTGCTTGTGGGCATAGGAAGCAAAATTTAAAATAAACTGAGTTCCTTTATAACTCAGCTGTTGCTTGCAAAATTAACTGCATAATGCTCACATTCACTGAGGGAGATTGGTGTGACATCACAGACTGTTCTACCATATATATCCAGTTCCTGATATAAACATCACCGCCAAAATCACATACATGCGTAAGCATGACAAATGGCTCCTCCCACCTTACCTCTTATACAGCGTGTGTGTGTGTGTCTCTTGTTCCACAACAAAAGCATGAATTCAGAAAGTTTGGACAATTTGAGGTAGGACAAAATGACTGCATACCTGTCTATAATGGCGCACATGTCGATGCTGACATTGGCAAAACTCCCTGGCCTCCTCTGTGCCACTTCATATAAATTTACCAGTTGGTCATCCACTTGAATGAGCTGCATGCATCCTTGGAATGAAGGCTGAAGGACAGAGTGACTGGAGTTATTCATCTGGTTCAGAAAACCTGTGAGAGAGAAGAAGTGGGAAAGTTACATTCTATGTACAGCATGCTTCACTAAAATTCCTCCAGGTGTCTTCCCTGACCACAGCCATCCTGTCTCGTTGATCCTTGTTGATGTAGTGTTCAATGTAGAAGAATGGAATCTTTTGAGAAAGCAGTATTATTTCTGGAGAAGAAGGGAGGGTTGAACCTAGGTGAATGTTTGTTTCTGGGGTCTACCATTCCTCATGTTTTCTCTGTGACATTTTCTTTCTCAGTCTGTCACATTGCTCTGTCCCTCTGCTCTTGAAGGCTCACTCCAACATTTCCTCACCTGACTCTCTCTTCAGAGATTAAAACATAAAACTTTAGACCTTTCCCAACTATCCCATCACCTTCCTTTTATGCCTTCAATATTTACTTCTATTTTCTTAATTCCCTAGAGCCCTGTTATTCAGATGTCAAGAAGCTAAACTGTTATCGATTATGGTGGATTTCTTTTATGGATTAATGTCGAACTCAATCCAAAGAGATATTTGCATTACAAATGATTTCTCAATTTATAAAGTCCAGAGAAACATTATAAAGAAAGAAATTTAGGCAGAAGGCTCAGCTACCCTCCTCTGAATATCCATCTTATATATCTACTACAGTATAGGGAGCATAAATGATAAGAAATGAAACTAAAAAGAGAAGGAATAACAAGACAAGAAAAAAAGAGTAAATACTAGAGGTTTTAATTATTAGAGAATAGAAGATACATATATTAAGTTTAAAATCAGATATTAAAAATTTTATTGCAAAATAACTTTAAAATAGCAACACCAGTCAATTACTTAAATTATGCCTTTTTAATAGAAAAAGGCATAATTCTTAGTATGTGTATTAAATCTGTAAGCCACAGGAAAAAAATATTTCTCTAACTCATTAAGTATCTCCAGAAAGTCTCAAAAAGCATCTACTTTTTTTTTTTTTTTTAAGATTTTATCCATTTGTTAGAGAGAGAGAGCGTGGGCGAGACAGAGAGTGAGCAAGGGTACAAGCAGGGGGAGCTGCAGGCAGAGGGAGAAGCAGGTTCCCCACCGAGCAAGGAACCCGATGCGGGACTCGATCCCAGGGCACTGGGATCATGACCTGAGCCGAAGGCAGACGCTTAACTGACTGAGCCACCCAGGCGTCCCAGCATCTACTTTTCATATTGTTCCTCACACCAAATTTATCTACCAGAGCAGATTTAAACCGTACTAGTTTGTCTGCTTAAAATTCTGAAGTTATTAAACATATTCATTTCAGTCTAATATGGCTACAGAAAAAAAATTATACAGAATGGGTTGCAATCAAGACATGTCATTAAGTTGATAAAAGTAAATTTCCAATAGAAAACTTTTCCAAAATATTGACCATTAAGTGATTTTTTTAAAAAACGTCCTATTTGACTAGTAATAGCAGTTTAGGACAATAGAAACATTTCTTCCATTATTAATGGGTTATGATAATTAAAGTCTAGTAATTATCATTTGAATTCCCTTTAAGAGTTAATCACAGAGCTGTATATCATTTTCCATCAACACAGTACTTTGTAAAAACAAGATTCTACTTAAATTACTATCTTGACTTAAAAAAATATATATATAAGGTTCTACTTCCAATGTCAAACATATGGCATGTATATATTTTTCCCTAAGTCACATTTTTTTTCATTTGCATTAAGTTAGTCTCCTCAGAAAACTGCTGATCTTAGATAAATGGCCCATTTAGACTAGCTGTATGCATACATATGATTTTCAATCTCTTTAATCAAGATAAAATTGAATGGAGTATAATGTCTAAACTTAGCAGAGAGAAAACATCCAGCTGTAACTTTATTGACTACTCTTAACAAGACGATCATTTGGTTCTGTTTTTTGAGTACTTGGGAGTCTCTAAATATCCACAGTAGCTTTGAAATATTTCAAAATGAGTCGATCTATTTGTGAGAACAAGACCTTCTCTGAAGCAACGCAGCTGCATAACACACAGATCACTATGAATTGGACATAGTTAAGTTCATAAAACAAGACTTCATCAGTCACTCATAACAATGTTCCTGATAAATTCTGGAGTTTGAAACTGTCAAGTCCTTTCACTTTTCTACAGGGGATACATTCTAGCAAAGATAATTATAGGACAAACTACTATATATCGATTAAAAATTTAGTTTTTTTTTCTTTTTTTCCTTTCCTTGCATTATCTTTAACATTTCCAAGAGGAAGCCCATTAATCCTTGCCTTTGGTATTCACACCCTTTCCTAGTCTCCTTCTACCCTGAATTAGCACTGATTCTGGTCAGTGGATAACTATGAAGTGGTGGCTGCGTGTGACTTCTGATGCTAGTATCCAGCTTGGTCTCTGAGACTGCTAACTGATCATTCCATGAGCAGTCTTCTGGAAAAGCCCACGAGATATAATAAATCATGGTTTCCAGCTATTAAATTTTGGGGTGATTTGTTTATGCGATAATGAATACTTAGTAATAAATTTGGGAGGGAATTGTAACAAAAACCTACAGATGTGACAGTAACCTAGGGACTGGGATGTACAAGTAAGTTGGACAGGCCTCACAAGGATTGTGAGCAGAAGCCTGATGGCTCTTGAGGAGGTTGTCAGTAATGGCTTAAAGGTAAGTGAGGAATAAATGTGATTGGGAATGAGAGAAAACTGGATCCTGGCTATGCTGTAGTAGAAAGTTTAATAACATCGTGATAATATGGGAAGGACATTATACTTAATGAATTGGGTAACCTAGCTAAGGACATTTCAGGCAGAGAATTATGAACATCTTCTACTTATAGTAAAAGGGGAAAAAGAAGAGAGAAAAACTAAAGAAAAACCATTATATATGAAGAAAGCAGGACTTTATAGATTTGAAAATAAAGTATTTTCTCAATTCTAGTCTCTCCAGATGGCCAACAATGCAAAAATTAAAGTCACCTGTGGGCAAAAATCAACTACCAATAAGACATAATGTAAAGATGGCAATGCAGTGTGACTGTGATATCCACCTTAAGACCTCCAAAATGTATTAGGTGGTGCCTCAAAGACCCATTCATTCAGACTAAAGAACTGCTAGACAGCTTATTGGTATGTCTTACAGATCCTCTGAGTTAACAATGTTAAGGGCATTTTTCCCTTAGCATGCCAGCAGAAGTCCAATATAAAATAAAATAAAAAAATAAAATAAAATAAAATAAAATAAAATAAAATAAAATAAAATAAAAGCTTATCTTCATCAGATTCTAGATGTGACTTTTGCTTAAAACAGACTAACATTCATAGGAAACCCAGAGATTTATAATATAGCCGTACTTGTGGTAACACCATCAGCTTGGCCTGAAAGAGACAGAGATGGTACAGAAGGAAACTGTGTCTTTAGACCCTAAACTTCTACAGGCAGGAAATGATGCAGCTATAAACACAGGCTACTTTTTATATTAAAAGGAAGCATGGATCAGAGAGGTAGAACTGTGAGCCAGAGGGCAGAGCCAAGACCCATGAAGAAACACTTCCAGGAAATATTAGGAGTGAGCCCTAATTCAAGAATTACCAACATGCACCTGACTGGAATTTAGAACTGCTATGGACAAGTTTCCTTCTGTGTACCTCTTATTTCCCCCTTTTGAATCAGAAAGTCTAAAGTGGTTGCTCTATGCCTATCTGACCATGATATGTTGAGTGTGTGGGTGGCACAAAACTTGTTGACAGGTCTTCAGATGAAAAGCTGTATTTAAATACCTTTCTTTGTTCTTAGAATTCCCTAGGAGCTTCATGTTGGTATGAACTTGACTCAGATGATGAGTTGCTGGATTCTGAGCAGACCCTCTAATGGAAGGAAGCTTTAAAGGGCCTTTGGAGGAAGTAAGTGTACTTTTTCATGTGGAAGAGACATGAATCTTTGTGTTCCAGAGGGCAAACTATGGTAACTGACCTCCAAGATAGCCATACATCACCTCCCGCTATTCATACCGTGTGGGGTTCCCTCCCACACTGAATCAGTGCTGACTTGTGTGACAAACAGAACACTGCAGAAGTGACAGTGTGTCTGTGACTTTCAAGGCCTAGTAATAAAAGGCATTAGAGGCCTTTACATTGGTCTCTTGGATCACTGGCTCTGAGGCAGCCAGCCCCTAGGCCATGAGGAACCTCAAGCAGTCTACTGGAGGGGCGCCCATATGTAGAGGAAATGGGACCTCACTGCCAGCAGCAGCTTGCTTGCCATGTGAGTAAGCCATCTCGGACTAGTGCTTCCAAACCTAGTCAAGCCTTCAGATGACTGAGGCTGCAGGAAACATAAAGCTGCAACCTCATAAGAACTTCAGGAACTTCCCAGCCAAGCCGTTCCTGAATTATTGGCCCACAAAAAAGGAAGAGAGAATAAGCTCTTCTTATGTTGAGCCACTAAATTTTGAGGTAGTTTTTATGCAGCAGTCGAGAACATTGTTTTCTGCATTTGTTCCCTTACTGTACAAATATAATTTCAGTAAAAATACTAGTGTATCAGTGCCTGTGATACTTGCAGTGGCCACTCTAAAGCTCAAGAATTAACCTACTTAGTAGATCAATAGCGGGAGTGTTTGGAGATAAAAATTTGCAGCTGGGATTCTGAGGGTCAGAAATGAATGGACAGAGAGTTAAACTTAATTGAAATTTGCCAAGTTAATAGAAAGATTATATAGAATGAGAAGATTAACTTTTGTTTGTTTTGGCTTAAAACTTTAAATATCTATGAATTTGGAATAAAAAATGCATTGTGTACATGGGTTGTCACTGGGCTCCATGATCTGGCAGGATGACACCCACACTAATTGTCACCTTGCAGACTCAACCCCTCTCACACCCAGTGAAATGGGAAACCTTTCCTCTTCGCAGGGTCGTTATACTTATGGAACCTAACTGGCACGTTGGAGATTTCTGTTTCAAGACTTCGCACATAAAAATGTCATACCTGATTTGAAGTCCACTCGGTATTTTATTATTCTTGCTGACAAAAGGTTTTAAAATTTTAATTCAGAAATACATCAGTGAAAAACATGCTGATATTTGTTTTGACATTAAAACTGTTGTAAGTTATCATGTGAACCTGATGGGACAGAAAAAGCAAACAATAGGCAACAGGGTAGAAACCGCACATGTCGAAAGCCACACCTGCATGAGGCTTCTCTATTGATACTTATTTTAAAGTTGGTAAGTTTGGGAAGTCAGAGAGAGGCTGGTGGGATGCGGTAAGGATGCTCAAAACACATTTAGATCTCCTTCTAATATAATCTAAGATGATTGTGCAAAATGTCTACTCATCTCTGCTGTTTACCCAACCCGCCTGAATATCTCACACTGGTGGGGGCTGGAATCCAAGCCAGCAGGGTGTTCGAGCGGGCTGAGAGTGACTCCCTGGTGGCTGGTACCTACCCAGCAAGAGCAGCCTGGTAGCACACCCACCCAGCATGGCTGGGAGCGTGACTGCAATACAGGCTGATCGAGCAAATAAATATATTGACAGTGGGAGCAAGGTTCTCACCGTCAGGAAAGGAGGGTACAAATGAAAAGTGTAAAATCTTGAATGATCTTGTGGGTCTGGACTAGAATTTAATCTATCAGGGTGCCCTTGTGGTTTTCAGGATTATACAGATAGTTACAGAAATAAATCTAGCTGGAATGATGTATGGGCTCAATATACAGATGGTTCCTACCATTCACTGGAGATGGTCTGGGAGCAGGGTTACCTCCAGACACAGTGAGTACCCCTCTAGTTCAGGTCTTAGTTTCTCTACTGAAATTATTTCTCTAGGACTTCTTGGAGAAATGGCTGATTCCAGAGCTGGATCAGGGAAAGTACAATGGGGGCCTGGAACATTTTATTGCACCAGAAAGTAAAGAAGTGCTCAGAATGGCTAAAATCAGAAAGACAAGAAATAATAGGTGTTGATCAGGATGTGGAGAAAAAGGAATCTTCATGCATGCACTGTTGGTAGGAATGTAAATTGGTGCAGCCACTGTGGAAAACAGTATGGGGGTAACTTAAAAAATTAAAACTAGAAATATCATAAACTCCAGTAATTCCACTACTGGGTATTTACCCAAAGAAAACAAAAACACTAATTCCAAAAAGATATATGCACCCCTATTTTTATTGCAGCATTATAGATAACATATGGAAGCAACCTAAGTGCCCATCGATAGAAGAATGGACAAATAAGATCTATATAAGAAGAATATAACACACACACACACACACACACATATATATATATATATATTACTCAGTCATAAAAAAGAATGAAATCTTGCCATTTGCAACAACATGGATGGATCTAGAGAACACAATCCTAAGTGAAATAAGTCAGTCAGAGAAAGACAAATACCGTATGATTTCACTCATATGTGGAATTTAAGAAACAAAACAAATGAATATTGGGGAAAAAAGAAAAAGAGACAAACCAAGAAACAGACTCTTAACTATAGAGAACAAACTGAGAGTTCCTGGAGGGCAGGTGGGGGCAGAGGGATAGTTGAAACAGATGATGGGGATTAAGGAGCATCCTTGTGATGAGCACTGGGTGTCGTATGAAGTGTTGAATCACTGCATTGTACATCTGAAACCAATATTATGCTGGATGTTAACTAGAATTTAAATAAAAATTTGGAGAAAGAAAAATAATTATTTTATTTTTATTTATTTTTTCTTTAGGGGGAGAGGGGCAGAATCAGAGGGAGAAAGAGAATCTCAAGCAGGCCCCTCACCTAGCGCTGAGCCCCACACAAAGCTTGATCTTACAATCCTGAGATCATGACGAGCTGGAATCAAGAGTCAGATGCTTAACCGACTGAGACACTCAGGCACCCCAACTGATTCATTAATTTTAAAAAAGTGAGATCCTGCCATCTGTGACAACCTCGAGGGCATTATGATCAGTGAGATAAGTGAAGAAGACAAAAACCATATGATTTCACTTATATATGGAATCTAAAAAACAAAGCAAATGGACAAACAGAAAAGCAGAAACAAGGCCATAAGTATGGAGAACAAATTAATGGTTGTCAGAGGGGAAGGTTGTGGGAGGATGGGCAAAATGGGCGAAGGGGAGTGGGAGGTACAGGCTTCCAGTTATGAAGTGAACGAGTCACAAGGATGAAAGGGACCCCATAGGAAATATAGTCTGTGGTACTGTAACAGCTTTGTATGATGACATTGGTAGCTACACTTGTGGTGAGCACAGCATAAGGTACAGACTTGTCAAAATGCCGCACACCTGAAACTAATGTAACATTGGGTGTCAACTATATTTAAAAAAAAGTGTTCCAAGAATGACAGGGGTCACATCAGAATGACAGAGGAGCCAGCCTCAAGTAGGTTTCCATTGCTCACATCTAGACAATTTAAGTACTAAATAAATAATTTGAGCATTAAAAAATATCTTGAGTATCAAAAGAAGGAAGGAATGGAGGGAGGGAGAAATTTATACATATATCTCATTGAAAAACATAGGAATCTATGAGTCCACCCACATAAAGATGAGTAATTAAATGGAGAGGAAAGGAATCTGTTTCTATAGCACTATCCTAACTAATAAATGTAAAAAGCATACTGGAATTAGAAAGTCACTATTTGGCAACAATCACAATAGTAATTAAATCAGGCAAGAACTATCAATGGATACTCAAATGCGTGGGTGAAAGTTAGATGAGGAACAAAGAAAAGTCTCTGTCTCCCTGAAAACATATTACTTTCAAAGGGGAAAGCAGTCATTCTGCAGCAGGGAACAGGGGAGACCTCTCTGTAATCAAGTGATCCAAGTTATCACCACCAGTCACGGGACTGACGGACATGTGGGCCCCTGAGAGAAAGCAATGAGAAGCCCAGAGCATTGTCTAGTGGTCCGTCTGCCCCAGATGCACAATGTAGGTGTAGTCACGGAGAAACATCGGACAGACCCAGGTCTTTAGGAATGTTAAGGCTGTGGAAGTCTAGAAACAGTGGACGATCGGATTCCTGTTGGCAGACGCTGCAAAGGCAGGAACACAGATGTGACGTGTGACCCCAGCTGGGGTCTTTCTGCTACACAGGACGTTACTGGATGGGGTAATGTAGTGAGGTCTCTGGGTGAAAGTTATTATGGTGGCTTTTGTGCTCTTCTTGGAATTTTTTTTTTCAAGTTTTAAATTGTCTGAAAATAAAAACTTTTTTAAAAGCTGATGTTCCAGCTAACATGAAACGGTGGTTTATGCTAAAAACTCTGCCATTCAAAAACCTATTTTAGATGAAATTATCTCCCAGTAAAATGAAATTATCCTGTCTCCACTTCCCCAGGTCCTACTTATTCTTTCCACCATTTTAATCTGCAGTCAGTGCCCAGGGATTATCACAGAGAGTGCTCTTCCTAATTTCAGTGATTTTCATGTAACTAAAGGACACCTTTTACTCTTTAGCTAGACCCCTTAGTGGGGTCTGACCCCTGACCCTCATATATTGATACTCTGTGTTATCAAACCGGGAAGACTTCTGTGGTCTTAAAAGATGAAATGTTCTGACTCCTACCTCCCCCCCCAACATCAGTGCATAACCCTCTCAGCCAGATTTACACCTGAAGAGTTTCTAAATCCTACAAATATCAGGACACATGAAACCACTAAGAACAAATTTCAAGATTTAAAAATTAAAACAACATTAATTAAACCATTAAAAAAGTATAAGAAAATTCTACAAGGATATACTATATGTTGACTAATTGAAGATAATAAAAAAAAGAAAAAAAATTCTACAAGTTTGATTTTTTTCTCAAAATATACTTTCATTGTAAGTAAATTTATCATAATTAGAATGGGTCCGTCATACTTTTGTGGGCCCAAATTGCTAGTTCCCTGATTACATGCTTAAGATGGCTGTCCTTGATCACAGTGTTTCAGACTCCCCATTCTTGCATCTGTGCCTCAGGAAAAACAAGCCCTTTCTGCCTCAAATTTTCTTTTTCATCACATTTTTCATGGCTGACTTCTTATGATTCAGGTCAGCTCACATGTCACCTTTTGAGAAGGACCTTCTAAGACTAATGTATTTAAAATTATTCTATTAATTTCCTCATTCTAGTTCTTCAGCTACTTGTTTCTTATCACAGATGTTGTCAAAATTTCTAATTATCTGGATTGGTTTATTTAAAATATTTACTTCCATAAGTGTGTGTGTGTGTGTGTGTGTGTGTGTGTGTGTTTCTCCTCTTTCAGTGTATTAATTTTGTGATATCAGTAATACTGTCTTGCTTCTCTATTAATTTGTTTAAAAAAACATATTTGTTAAGGAAGACTCACATGCCATAAAGCTCACCACCCTACCTATCTTGGAATTATCCATGGGGGGTACATGGGAGATGTTCAAGATACAAGGTGTCTGTTATAAAGTTTGGAAACAAATTATTGTTGGACAGATTGAAGGTATACTTTACAACATAATATATATGGACTTCTCTGCATTTGCTAGATGAATGATAAGTGAATGGATGTTTGGATTTTCATTCTGGAATGAGGGGATGTTTAACCTTGCCTCTTCATGTCCTTCCGGGTCTCTGCTGCAGGACTTCGTTGGCCGCCAGTTAGGTAACACTCCTGCCTCTTAGCACTCTGCCCACTTTACCCAATCCATTTTCCTTCATAACACTTATTGCCATCTGATATGCTGTCTGAGTGTTTACTGCTGTTTCTACTGTTAGTAGAATGTAAATGCCACAAGACTCTGAATCCTGCTAGAGCTCAACAACTGTCTGTTGGAGGAGCAAACAGACAATGAAGGATTGTGAGCAAGAAAATGACTTGATCATTATGTGTCATGTTATTCTCTCTCTGGTGGAAATGAGAATGGGCTGGCAGAGGGGAAACCTGAAGTAGGGATTGTCTTATAAAAGAGACACCGGAGAAGTTCCAAATTCTTTTTTTTTTTTTAAAGCTTTTATTTATTTATTTGAGGGAGAGAGAGAGAGAGAGAGAGAGAGAGAGAGAGAGAGAGAGACCGCGTGCGCCCTTGAGTGGGGGGAGTGGGAGAGGGAGAGGCAGACTCCTCGCTGGGCAGGGAGCCCGACTACCTGGGGTACAATCCCAGGACCTGAGATCATGACCTGAGCCGAAGGCAGACACTTAACCAAATGAGCCACCTAGGCACCCCAGAAATTCCAAATTCTGATCTAGAATATGTCATAAAAGTAACCTAGAGGAAAGAGATGAAAGATATTTCACAGGAAGATATGGCAGAACTGGCTTACGCACTGGAAACAGTGAGTACACTGAGACAGTGACAACTAGAAGGACTCTTAGATTTCTGGCTGAGCAACTAAATGAATGCTTCTGCCTCACCCAACGGAGGAGATGCAGAAGAGCATTTGGTCTTTAGGGGGTAGGATGAAAGGGGACAGGAGAAAGTGTGGCGGGTGGGTTTTGACAAGCTCGAAGCTGAACTTCTCAAGTCTGAAAGAGCTGGGGGATATCCAAGATAAAATGTTCAATCTACAGGTTAATATTAATGTCTGCATATCAGGAGAGAGATCAGAGTTTGAAAAAGATTTGGGAGTAATTATGCTCTGGAGGTGGAAGAAACTGCACGAAGAAATTGCATAATGCAGTAGTAATCAAAGAAACCTAAGTTTGGACTCTAGAAATCATCTACATATCAGGGGTAGGATCAGAAAAATAAACCAGTGAAGAAAAATGAGAAAGAGGCAAAAGAAAAACCAAGAAGAAATGATATCAATGAAGTGAAGGAATGGTCATCAATGTCACTGGTGAGTGGGAAAGATCACAGAATCGAGTTATATAAAGACTGAGAGTTTGATTTGGGTTTAGCATTTAGGTCAGTGGGAAATATGGGGCAGCTATAGAGATGGGTGTGGATAATAAATTGCAGTGCTGAAGGAGAACATGAGAAGTGGGCAAGCAGAGACTGTAGCGATTCTAGCTTTATTATAAAATAGTAGTGTACTTGGGAAAGGCTAACTTCTTTGGAGACAATTTTTTAGCTAATTTTAATTATGTAAGTTTTCTAATATAATACGTTGACTTTTTCAAATTTAGTGTTATTTACATTTATTATATGTATGTTTATTTTCTGCCTTTTATAATGGATGAGTAAAAGATACAAGGCTAGGGATTTTGTCTCTAACACTTTTTGAATGTGGGTAAATTAATTAAATGCTCTTTTCCTTGTTTCTTTATTTATAAAATAGAGAAAATTATAAAACTCTAGTACAGGAGGTTGTTGTGAATAATTAATTAGAACATACACATGAAGTAAGTGCCTAGAAAATTGTAGTCCATGGTATATACCAGAGATCTAGAAATTATCATTTTTATTATTCCAAATGGCTCAAATTATTTCAATCATTTTCGTATTTATTAAAGACCCAAAACCACATTATTTTTGTCCTCAATAATATTAAAATCTCATCAGGAAGATAAGTTCAGAAACATGAATATATTTGTGTTAAATAATGTCACTACCTATCCATATGAGTGCATAAAATGCAAATATTTGAAGAGTTTGAGAAGCCATTCTTTCTTCTTGAATATTTCCTTACTTGGCTAACATCATCCAGGGTTTTCTTTGTACTTTTCTAGCAATATCATTTCAATCTCCATTACTGATTTCTTGTCTTCTACCTAATGTATAAATGTAGGAGTCTGTCAAAGTTTGTCCTGGGCTAGGTCTGTTTTTTTGGAAGTCTCTGTATAAAAATGGTCCTCTCCAAAAAATGTGCAGATGACCTCAATATACATTTTTCCAAAGAAAACATACAGATGGCCAACGGACACATGAAAAGATGCTCAACAGCACTAATCATGAAGGAAATGCAAATCAAAACCGTGATGAGATATCACCTTATACTTGTCAGAATGGCTAGAATTAAAGGACAAGAAACAACAAGTGTTGGCGAGGATGTAGAGAAAAAGGAACCCTCATGCACTGTTGTTGGGCATGCAAACTGGTGCAGCCACTGTGGAAATCAATATGGAGGTTCCTCAAAAAATTAAAAATAGAAATACCATATGATCCAGTAACTCTTTACTGGGTGTTTACCCAAAGAAAACAAAACACTAAATTCAAAAAGATATATGCACCCCTATGTTTACTGCAGCATTATTTACAATGGCCATGATACAGAAGCAACCCAAGTGTCCATCGATAGATGAATGGATTAAGAAGATGTGGTACACACACACACAATGGACTATTACTCAGCCATAAAAAAGAGAATGAGATCTTGCCATCTGCAACAACATGGATGGAGCTGGAAGGTGTAATGCTAAGTGAAATAAGTCAGAGAGAAAAAGACAAATACAATATGATTTCACTCCTATGTGGAATTTGAGAATCAAAACAAAAACAAAAAACAAACCAAACAAACAAAAAGGAGACAAACAAACAAACAAAAAGACTCTCAAACACAGAGAACAGACTGGTGGTTGGCAGGGGAGGTGGGTGGAGGGATGGGTATAATAGATAAAAGAGATTAAGAGTACACTTATTGTGATGAGCAATGAGAATTGTTGAATCACTATAGTGAACACCTGAAACTAATATAACACTGTATGTTAACTACACTTCAGTCAAAAAAAAAAGGGGGGGGGAAATGGTCGTACCAAACCCACCACTTCAACTACCTACTATACGAATATGATATCTCCATTTCAGGTTCTCCCTCTGAGCTCAGAACTGATGTATCCAGAAGCTTCTTAAAATTCTCCATTCCAATGTGTCACACACGTTCAAAACTCAAGATATATTGTTCTTGATCCCAGTTGGTATTCTAACATCATCCCTATCTATATTGGTGGTCACTCAAAAAGTCTTCACTGCACTTTCATCTAAGAGGTTGCACATATTAACCAGTCATCCCTGGCACCTCCAACCTCACTCCCTGAAATGCATCATGTCCATCACATCGTGTCAGCCTTCCCTTTTAAATAATCCTCTCAGTCAGATTCTGCACCATCTGAGCCCTATCACAGCTTCTCCACCACCCATCTCCAGCATGAAGCCCAAGTGATCGCTATTAAAAATATTAGTCTGATCATGTTACAACCTGATCAGGAGTCTTCTGTTTATTTGATAAAATGAATTAACAGGATATAAAATAGAACTTCCAAGTCTTTCCTTCCCTCTAATGTTCCAGTTTTCTAAATGCAAAATATATTTGTAGTGATTTGCAAAATATGGTTGTTATATATTAAGGAAAGGAATTTTTTTTTTAAAGAGAGAGCGGGTAGGGGCAGAGGGAGATGGAGAAAGAGAATCTTAAGCAGGCTCCATGCTAAGTAAGGAGCCCAACATGGGGCTTGATCTCACAAACCTGAGATCATGACCTGAGCTGAAATCAAGAGTTGGACGCTTAACTGACTGAGACACCAAGGTGCCTGGAAATATTTATTTTTTAAAATGCACTTACTAGCTTGATTTATTTAATTAAAATTAATTTGATATCATTAGACCACTTAGGTAGCTAGAATAATTTTAAATATGTATAATTTAGAATACTAAAACCTTATAAAAGCCTTAGTATATTATAAACCTTAGTGTAAACCTTAGTATATTATAAAAAGTTAATATTTATTAAAAATTCACTGCCTTAGCAGATTGATTATTTCTAAATAAAATTATCTGTGGATCTACCCTCCTATCCTCATGTTATAATCATAAGATATGTTAACTGTGTTTATAACACAATTAGCTTAAATCTAAAAGATACTGGACATATATGTGTCTTTTAAAAGTAATGAAGAAAATTATAACACCATAGAGAATAAAAGCAAACCAGAAAAGCGGACTAGATATCTTGACAAATTGGGATAGTTATCAATTTGCAAATCAAATTGTACAATATGATTTAAAAAGCCATAGCTGCCCAGGGGCAACCATAAAAAGAAGATCAGAATTATCAAACTGAATAATTTGGCTCTTTTATGTCTTTTAAAAAATGTTAAGTGGTTTTTTATTTAAAACTTAGTTGTGTATTCATATATAGCAAGAGTGCAAAATACAAAATCAAAGACTTAAATTTGATAACCTTAATTTCTTATGACCATAGCCTGCCAGTGTATCTAATACATAAAACAGACACATTCATACTTTCACAAAATAAAATAATATTGTCTTCTTGATTCTTCTTCAAAAGTATAAGCAGTTTGTTATTTACTATGGAAGAATGCAATATTTTGTCAAATACAATCCTAGTAGCAGTGTGGGCTGCAGAATAGCAGAACTAGTTGGAATCCCAGCCCTGCTTTATATTAGTTATGTAGTTATGTGTCCTTGACTAGGTCACCTATCTGATCCTTTTCGTTTTAAATTTATTATTTTTTAATAAAACTGTTTATACTTAATGTGTAAAACATGATGTTTAATATACATATGCATAGTGAAATGATTACTACAGTCAAGCTAATTAACATATCCACTCCTCACATAGTTACCATTTTTTGTGTGTGGTGAGAGCACTTGAAATTTATTCTCTTAGCAAATTTCATCAACAAAATATGAAGTCAGTTTGAAGGCAAAATACTTTGAGAATGCCTCAAATTTCACTAACCCTATATTCTCCAATAATATTTTTCCCCAAATGCTGACATTTATTCTGAGCTTTTAAAAAATGACTCATTGCATATGAAAACATTCGTAAAATTTTTACTATATCTCTCTTTTTATCATAATATAAATTCTCTACTATGAGATCACTTATTTAACAATATTTGACACTCAATAATATTTGTAGAATATTATAGACTATTTAGGAAAAAGACAGAAATAATAACCTCTAGAGAATTCCATTTCCTATGATGTAGCAATGTGAAAAGCCTGAAACTTTTCCAGTTCAAAAAACCTAGAAATACTAGATAAAAATGTAACACACATATTTTAAATTATATATCTAAGCATCCAATATAGTAGGAGAAACTTTAAGGGGTCAAAGAAAAAGGAAAAGCTGAAATTCAGGGTGCCAGATGATTCTGAGCTATTGGAACTCAGAAGCTATATGCTAATCTTTGTAATGCAGAGGTTTGGATTTTAAAGGTCAAGCAGAATTAAAAATCAAGTGTTGGACCCGTGCAAAAATAGGAACCCCCCACCAACCCAACACCACCACTACATAAAGCCTGAAAATGCTTAAATCTCAGTAGAAGCAGATACTGGAGAAAAATTTACTAGTCAGCAAAGAAAGATGACAAGGAAATTTGTCTCTTTTCATAGACTATAGAAAGAAAAAAACTATAGGAAAAAAACTTTCTGAGAATTCATATACCACAGACTTGCTCAACAAAATTATGACTTTCAAATTTACAGGAAGGATAGGGTGTAAGCCCCAAGCCAAGAAATTAAAATAGAAAAAAATGGTCTCAAGCTGCTATCATTTGAAAGGAGTTTAAATCTTCTCTGGACTGACTCTAGAATTACAGGATTGCTGAAGGAAAAAAACCTGAGAAATTTAAACTCAAAATCCAAAGATACAAAACATAAAACAGAATGAACAAGATTCAGCAGAAATATCACATAAAAAAATGTGGTCTCCATGAATTTCAGATTTTAGGATTGGGAATATGGTAAGACATTAAAAATAATTAAAGAAATAAAAAGTGGAATCAAATATGTAAGAAAGGAATGAGGTAATATTAAAAGGAACCAGTCAGATTTGACAAATAAGCAAAGAGATCCTCCAGGAATTAATATAGTATTAAAATAAAAAATTCATTAGTTGCATTAAGCACATGAGACAAAGTTATAGAATGTATTTGTAAAATGAAAGATAGATTGGATACCAGCATGTAGTCCAGAAATGAAAAGTGATTAAAAATATTAAATATAAATTTTAAAATGTGGAGCATGGAAATACAGTCTAACATATATTTGATTAAAATTTCAGGAGAGAAAAGAGAGAATGATGAAAGAATTCAAAGATATAATGCCTGAGAGTTTCCAGAACTGATTAAAAATTCAGATTCAAAGAGGACAATAATTCCCCCAATTTTTTAAAAAATAAATCTAATAGACACAGACTAATGTAAAATCGTATCACCTAGGAGCATAACAGTAGCAAGACGGAAAACAGATGAGTCCTAAAGCAGATAGGAAACTTCTTAATGAGGGAAAACGGAAGGTGGAATGCAGCAGAACACATTCAAAGTGCTGAAAGAAAATAAAATTCCAATCCAGAATTGTATATCAAGCTAAATTATCAAACAAGAGAAAAAGTGAAATTAAAACATTTTCAGGCAAAGAAAAATTAAAGCAAGTTACCACCAACAGACCCCCATTAAAAATCATCAAAACTAGAGGATGTCTGTCAAGGAGAAAGAAACTAAGTCCAAAAAGAAAATAAATACAGGAAGGCATGGTACAAGGGGGAAAAAATGGCTAACGTGGGAAAATCTAAAAATACATCAACTACATAAAAATAAAATTATAAAAATGATAATATCGAAGTTAAAGACAAGGTAGAACTAAAATGTAGGACCAAAGTAGGATATAGGATGGCAGAGGATGAAAAATTACATTATGTCAAGTGTTCTGGACTGCATCGTGTCTCCCAAAATTCTTATGTTAAAGCTTCAACCTCCAATGTGACTATATTTAGAGATAGGGTGTTTAGGGAGGTAATAAAGGTTAAATGAGGTCATAAGGGTGGGCCCTAATCCCATAGGACTGGTGTCCTTATAAGGAGAGGAAGGGACCCAGAGATCAATGTCTCCCCCTGAGTGCCCTGAAGAAAGGTCATGTGAGGAGGTAGCCACAAGGCAGCCATCCTTCCAGCTAGAAAGAGAGGCCTTACCAGAAACCAACCCTGGCATGTTGATCTTTGACTTTGGGCCTCCAGAAGTGTGAAAAAATAAACTTCTGTTGCTTAAGCCACTGAGTCTGTTATGGTATTCTGTTGTGGCAGCCCTAGCAGACTAATAAACCAAATTTCTCTCATAGTTTAGGAGAAAGATCAAGATGTTACGTTACTTTTGAATTTTATAAATCTTCACGTAAAAATTATAAAGATAATCCCAAAATTGAAAATATGGAGTATGCACATTTTACGTGTGCATATATGTGTATATATTTCTGTGGAAGAGGATACAAGTATTTGTCAATTTCTCATAAATATCTATGAATTGCAAACATCTAAGAACTCCTGGTGCAGGGGACTTGATAAATGGAGCATGGTTCTACTTCTTCTGTCTCTGAAAACCCACCAAACAACAAGATTGATAACAAAGCAGAAACTCTGCAATGTCAGAGAAATTGGAGTGCACGATGGGTGAGAAATTTCAACAGAGTTTTAAAAGATAATGAAGTAGATGAGCGAAAACAGAGTTGACAAAAGCGGAAAATGTGTCTTTGTGCACCTGTGGAGACGTGAACCAGGCTGCACGCTGACCCCCTGAAAGGCTCAAAATCCCAATGGACAGGGTGTCAGGAAAGAGGGCCCCCACCCCCACAAGACTGCCAGAGTGATATTTGGAGAAGGTGCAACTGGGAATGTCAGTGAATCTGGTCATTGCGGGGAGAAGGTGTGTGCTAAGTGGCGACCGTAGAAGCTCTTCAGGGACACTGCAGATGGCACCCTTGGGATCCCCATTTCCCTTCCCTTCCCAGGTGTCCAGCACTGACTAACAGCTCCTCCTCTGGAGGAAGGGAACAGGCTCACAGAAAGTCTCCGGGGTGTAGCCTAAGGGCCACGCTCTGTCACGAAGCATTTGCTCAAGCCCTCAGTCTACAAGCTCCACCTGTTCAAGGTGCTTTGCTGCCTAGTGTGTATGGACACATTAGTAAGGGAGATTACATGGCCACGTGTGGATAAATGAGTCATAGGCCATGTTTCACATTAAAAAAAATTAAAAACAATACTGATTTCAAATAAATGCTATGGTGAGCAAAATTTGAAGATGGACATTAAATTGTAGTTGAAGGAAAATGTCAGGATCCACAGAGACCTATAAATAAGTTACCTTTTAGTGGTAACAGTGGAATAACCAAGTTATGACTAGAAAAGCAGACATTTAGCCATTTAATTGAACTCCTAAGGGACCACATTCCCTCAGAAGAAGGCTAGAACATCAAAAGTAATACGATAAAACCTGCTCCTGTGAGTGAAGGGAAAAAAATGCTAAAATTTGAATGATAGTCTTAAGGGTTATCGTTTCAAAGCTAAATGCAGGCTATTGGAATATTTGAAATTCATCTCTGTGAAATGAGTTTTATTGTCAGTATGGCTTTCTATTATTTAGACTGAACTCCTACCACCTGCTAGAAAGACACATTAAAACAAATGGATTTGCACTCTTTTTGCTTTCTTCTGACGAATGTATCTGTCTCAAGTCTTTCTTTTGGAAGCAAAAGTAAAATATTGGCAGTTTACATTTTTAAAAATGTTTATTCTATCTCCAATGCATATCTTCTTCTCTATACAAAAAGGTGCCAAAGAAAATACAATTCTTTACCAAGCCAAACCGAGTTAAAAATAAACCAGGGCTTGAGTACAATACACTGAAATGCTCCCAGCTCTGACTCTCAGTGATTAACAAGCATTGCTACCCATGATCCATACTTAATATAAAGACCAGGGCATTCAAGGAAAGTTTCTGGACACCATATCTTCTACTTACTGCCTATGCCCAGAAACAGCTCAGGAGAATGATACATTTGTCAAATCCAGAACTTTCCTTTGTGGAGTAATAATTACTCTCAAAAATATCTCAATGCTCTAATAATTAAATATTAAAATAATAAGACATACCCTCTTTCCTTTGGGCTTACTCTGTCAAAATAATAAACCAGTAAAAGAAATTTCTCCTACACCTGCAGCAAAGAATCTGAAAATACTAATTTAAAATTGTCAGGGTTGTAGTTAATTCTACACCTACCTCAAATGTGTAGTAAAAGGGTAGGTTTTCAAAATTAATAATACAATGACTTTTCTTGGTATAAAAAAATCTAGTAAAATGGACATATTGTGATAATATGCAAAGCACAGAAAACATTAGACTGGCCATTCTGAATGCTGGAAAATTGGCATCCTGGTTAAAAGCACCAACAAGGGTTAAGAAGAGGTAGGACATCTTTCATTTTCTCTCAGAGAGGCCTCTCTGGTCAGTTAGGTTGCAATATCCTAATTAAATATTTTAACATATAAAAGGAAGAATGTGAACCAGTTGGGGGCTTGGTCAGCAATAAAATGTAGGAGAAAAGGGGCCATGGAGGAAGTGAGGATATGCCTCATCAAAGAGTGCCCGTAGAGTGGGAGCTTTGCCCAGGCGTTTGGCTAGACCATCATCAAGGGGTGGATGGAGTCCTAGCTAATTTTCCCAAGTGTTCTGATCCTGTTTGCAGTGTGCAGATGCATGCAGCAAGCTCTCTAACTTGAAGCCATTCAAACAAATCCCATAACTGGCTAAGTAAAGCTCCCTTCCCATTTAAGTTTCAGGGAGAATAAAGTCTCTTGGTATTAATTCTATCATTTGAAGCAAAGTTAGAGATGAAGAGTAAGTGTCATAATGTATGAAAGACAGAGTTAAGTACTGAGTGCTACCAAATTGCTTACTAAATGACACAAGACTGATCTATTCCTCTTGACTCCTGAGAAGATGGGAGAAAAAGTTTCCAGGACACAGTTCAGGAATGAACAACTGAGTGCAACAATTCACACCAAGGAAAACTCTGACAGGAGCCCAATAGAAGTAAGATAAAGTGTTTCCCAATGAAATGGCCGAAAAGGACATTAAAATACGGCCAGGATGGTCAGTGTTTGTTCTTAAGTGCTCTCGCAAGCAACATCCCTCATCTTCAGGTTACAGTTTTCTCAGATCATGGTAAACCGTTTCCCCTCTAACAGGTTCAGAAGATTCACTTTGTCAGCATCCCAAAGCTGGATTTATTTTTCAGGGGTAAGAGCACATCAGCTAAGTACAGGGGAATGTTTGTTTATTAATGTATTAAAATGAGAACTGTACCTGTGCTGTGGGCTGACAGCCTGAGCAGCTCTCTCCCGGGAGACAGGGGAGCTAGTTCAATGTTTCAGCTCACTGATGGCTGTGTAATGGGGAATGCTCATGATGGAGAGCTGCATCCTCTCTCTCAATCCAGTAGCTACAGCACCTGCCATCCACCATGAGCTCCATTATGCAGCAGGGACTCAGAGACAGTGTTTACACCACCTTGTTCATTTCTGAACAGTACATCATCGATTTCCCTCATGTACTGAAGTATGCACACATACATGTTTTAATATCTATGACTATGATAAGTCTTACTAAAAAATATAACAAGATACACACACTCTCATGCTTATACACAGGACTGTGCACACATGAGTGAGCAAATCTGGAGAGGCTGACAGAGAGAACCTAGCCCCATATTTCTTAACATATCAAATGAGACACACTTGGGTAATAATACAGTCAAAATAATTCATATAGCCATGATCAAACATTTTGCACTAGATGTGTTCTTTTAATGTAATATTTATTAGAACATATCATTCATTTGCAAGAAGAATGTCCATTTCAGATTTATATCTGAAAATACCTGTGAAAATATAATTATTCTCTAATTTTGCCAAGCATACTCTTCAAGCCCACAGTCATTATTCTGTGAATCTGGGAGAACTTTGTAATCTGCAACCTCTACAACACTACAAAAGACTAAATTCAGTCAAGAGGAAAGACATACGAGAGTGGAAAAATAAGTCATCAGGCAAAAATGTTAATTTTCATGAATTTCAAAGCATAAAAATTAAAGGTCTCCTCTTGCAAAAGTCAAAGCAAAGGCTAAGAGTTAAAGTAAATGTAATAATACATTTTTCTTATTCACTGGGCTATGTATCACATAGGAAACTGAAGAAAAGCCAATAGCAGTACATAAAATAACCAACTCAGAAAGGTGAGCTGTAGTTTTTTTGGAAATTAAATGGGGCCTCTACCCAGAATATCATCCTCATAAATTTGTGTTGTTAAAATCCGCCCCAAAAGAGATATAACAAAAGTAGATCACCCAATTAAATGAAAATCCATGTGACATATATTTCCAGATTTTAAAAAAAATTTTGATTTACTAATATTGTCATTTTTTTATTGTTATGTTAGTCACCATATAGTACATCATTAGTTTTTGATGGTGTTCCATGATTCACTGTGCATAATACTATATTTTTGATATGAGTCTTTACATCAACACCTGCATTTAAACAATATCTGGTTTGATTAAATCCCCTTTGTTATGTGAGTTCACAGTGTTACAGTTTAAAACATCATAGGATATTGTTAACTACCCTCATTGATAATCACTTGTAGCACACACACTATAGCCGCTTCTCTTTAACAGTGGGATAGAAAGGTCAAAACCCAAATAAATAAATATATATAATTTATTAAGCAACATCCCCAAAGTCTTTATTAAAGTCACAACTGGTAATAAATGAGAATGATCAAGTTTGAGTGAGAGATAATGAATTTGGCTCTGGATATGTTCATGTGGAAGGACCTGTGGGAGATTTAGGAGAAGATACCTAGTTGGAAGTTGGAATAAAGACACAAACAAGAAGAGAGAAAAGGAATAAACTAAATCAATCATAGTAAGTCTTTTTTTTTTCAAATTAAGAAACATGGTTATAAAGTTAAGTCTGCCATGATTTTTTTCTCTTCTGTAGACAGTATTACAGAGGTTCCTGACCCACTCTAGTGATTGTGCATAACCTAATGGCAATGAAGCATTCCTTCCTTTGTGCTACTTCTGTGTCTTGCCCAAGTTTTATATTTTAATATACTGACTTACATTTCAATAACCATCTCTATAGTGAGTCCCAAAGGGAAGGTACCATGACTTACTCATTTTGGCACCCTGTACATAGTAGGTGTTTATTAATGGTATTTGATTAAATTGCATGAGTTGAAAGAGATGTCAGCTCTGTTTCAGCTGGGTGTTGCAGCAATATGAGAAAAACATGGTATGCCTATGGCTGAAAGAGACCTTAGAAAGATGTGACTGGCAAAAGCAACTGTGAGAATCACTTCTGAAAAACTGTGCAGTGGACACACCAAGGCTCTTAATCTTAACAAAGACTAGCCTGGAGCGCCTGGGGGTGGCTCAGTTGTTAAGCATCTGCCTTTGGCTCAGGTCATGATCTCAGGATCCTGGGATCAAGTCCCACATTGGGCTCCCTGCTCAGTGGGGAGTCTGCTTCTCCCTCTCCCTCTGCTCCTCCCTCCCACTTGTTCTCTCTGTCTCTTAAAAAAAAAAAAAAAGAAAAAGAAAAACAGACTAGCCCAGTACTAGGGAGGTGAGGTGATCTGCCCGAGGCTCACAGCCAATTAGAGTTGCTCATGATCTCAGGGTGGTTCTTCCAGCTCTAAGGGTGTGGGGTAGAGAAGCCAGGCGGGACATAAAAGGTACAAGTGTTTGATCATCTTTTTCATAGGGTCTGCAGCAGAATGTGGCTTTCCTTATTGAAGTGTCTCAAAATATCAGACACCCTTACCATCAAAATAAGTACAAACGCACAATCTAAAAGCTAGGTAAAGGTTTGCAGTTTAGCCATGACTTGCATTAAAGACAGAGAAGAGAAAACTTGACATTCTTCACAATATTCTTCTGGATATCCTGCATGCTGTTTATGCAAAAAATGTTTTCAAACATGTCCCATACTGGGAGTAGACCAGCTTTCCAGAATGGAGGCTGCACATGCTGGACACTCACTTGTCCAGGCTTCTATGTACCTAGGGCATGATGCATATGACAGAATCATGACTAACAGGATCCAAAATAAAATGTTTTAGGGGATTTTGGTAGCATACTTCCCACTAACAGGCTGTATATATGTGTGTGTGTGTATGTGTGCACGCGCACGTGTGTGTTTGTATGAGAGAGAGAGAGACAGAGACAGAGAGAGACAATCCTCCTTGCCGTTCTGTACAGTTTTGTTAGAAAGACCATGCAGGGAAACATCTGACTACAAAGTTCAGCCCATTAAGGATGGCAGAGTGAAAAGTAAAGTGCCTAGCACCAGTAGGGCATAGAATTTGCCCAATCTGAAACCCCTTCCCTCCAGGCTTCTCAATAGATGAAATAATAATGACAGTTTAAAATTCATTATTGTTTAAACTAGTGCTTGTCAAGTATTATGTGACCTGAAGCCAGAACTATTATAACTGACACAATCATCCATCTTAAGAATAACCACAATGAGGGGAGGTACATTCCTCCATTCACTGAATGCATTTTCCCTTTCTGTTGGGTGGATGACTTACATGACAGCACAGGAGAATCTTGCTTCCTACTTCTGAGTTCTGCTTATTTACTATTATCCTATTCTTTAGCCATGTACTGGATCAAGCTGGGACTAGCCTTACAGCAATTGTAAAAGTCTTTTCCTCAGAATCAGTTAGAGCTTCTATTTCTAGGCATCCCCGATCTCGTGGCCATCTGGTCATGCAATCTTTCCTGTATCTTTACCCTGCTGCGACACTATACAACAGCCAATGGCAAAGGGAACAATGGCGGCCAAATGCTCATTTTCATTGAACTAGTTCTTGTTTTTCTGCCAGTGCAGAGGCACAGCATAGAACTGGGAATTCCCTGCAATTATATGTGACCACATTTCCCTACAAATACACCTCTCTTCAGTGAAATGAAAGGCATTTTATCTTTTAAATAAATTGAAGGAGGAAGTTGGTCTTTTTGAAAGACTAATTGAAACCTGAGTCAAAGAGGGTTTGTTGTTATCGAATAAACATCAGTCATAAATTTTAATAGATTATGTTGTTTAATCCTACAATGATAAACTGGACACTCAAATTTCTGAGGTCTGAGGAGATAAAAATAATTCTGTGCTCAACAATCAGAAACGTGGTCTTCTCCAGAAAACATGGAAACCCTATAAAAACTGGCTACATAATAAACCATAACACAAGTCTCTCAACAAATTTCCATGAATATCTCTGAATATACTGCAATTATAGAGAAATCACTAAAAATCACCTGTGTGTGTGCACATGTGCATGTATATAAGATTTTTTAAAATCACTTTTAAATAGCACATGGACAAATGAAAATCACAATGGATGTTAAAATATTACTAAACAATAATGAAAATACATATAACAAAACTTGTGGGATGCAACTAAAGAGAACCATTAAGTGAAATCAATAGTTTTAAATCCTATATTAAAAATAAAGAATAAGGGGCGCCTGGTCAGTTGGTTAAGTGTCTGCCTTCAGCTCAGGTCATGATCCTGGAGTCCTGGGATCAAGCCCCAAATGGGGCTTCCTGCTTGGCAGAGAGCCTGCTTCTCTCCCTCTGTCCCTCCCCCACTCATGCTCTCTCTGTCTCACTCTCTCTCAAATACATAAATAAAATCTTTAAAAAAATTAAAAACAAAGAATAAAATATCAGTTGAGCATTCACCTTAATAAGTAACAAAAAGAAAGAAAAAGTAAATACAAGCTTAAAAAAGGAATAGATTCTTATGATACAGAAATCAAAGGTGAAAAGGATGGTGAGTCTAAGAACTTATTCTTTGAAAGATATATAATGTAGACAAATCTCTTTTGAGAATGATAAAGACAAAAATGAAGAAAGCTCAAATGGGGCAAGATTTCAGATTCATCCAACACTGAGAAGTAATGAGACTGCCAGGAACAGCTTTATGCCAAAATTTTGAAAACTTAGTGGAGTGGACAAAAATATATATTGTGATACCAGGTCTACAAAGAACACAATGCCTAAACAGTCCTATAACCATTGTACCAACTGAATTGGTAATTAAAAGCCTTTTCACAAAAAAAGTCCCATACGATAGTATAGATGAATTTTACTCATCTTGCAAATTCTAATGTTATAGAAACAGTGAACGGGGGAGGAAGAAAGAAACAAACAATTCCCTCTCAACTCATTTTGTGGATATTGTAACTTTGATACTAAAATTTGTGACAGGGAGTGTATGAGAAAGGAAAATTAAAGACCAATCTCATGTAAGAACCCAAATCAAATATTAAGAAATACACTTAAGAGAAAGAAAAGTACTATATAATGTTCATTTTTATTAACGTCAAGTAGGTTATTCAGATCAATTACATAGCTGATTAAAAGAAAAAAAAACCTAAGATTACTTGAAAATGCATTTTTCAACACGGGGCTTGAACTGGTGACCCTGTGATCAACACCTGAGCTGAGATCAAGAGACAGGTGCGTAACCCACTGAGCCACCCCCGCACCCCTGACAATGCATATTTAAATATATAAACATGTTTTTTTTTTTTTAAGACGAACCATCAGAGACTATGGACTCTGAGAAACAAACTGAGGGTTCTAGAGGGGAGGGGGGTGGGGGCATGGGTTAGCCTGGTGATGGGTATTAAAGAGGGCACGTACTACGTGGAGCACTGGGTGTTATATGCAAACAATGAATTATGGAACACTACATCAAAAACTAATGATGTAATGTATGGTGATTAACATAACATAATAATAAAAATGATAATAAAAATAATAAAAAATAAAAATAAAAACAAATAGAAAGTTTAACTTCTTCTTGGAAGTAGATCACTAAAAGCCATTATTATTTTTAAAAAAGCTTGCAATGGTTAAGTATAAACTTGAAATTTGCCTCTTCCTAATAAATGGACATTGATATTGCTCTATTGTATAACCCTGGACTTCCTTTGGTTTTTATCACATCCCTCCTCATATTTTTTTGTTTATTATTTGATATATTTTATACACATAAAACAATTTATATATTTCTCAATATGGAGAAATATCTCTATGTAATGTTACTGATAATTGGCATGTATTATAGACTATTAAGTATTACATACATTATATATGACAAAGGTCTATAAAATAATAAAAAAATAAAAAATAAAAAAATAAATATATAAACATGGGATTGAAACCCACCATGATAGAAGTGAGGGCATTTGCTAATGCCAGCAAATCTGGACTTCATTTTGGCAAACTATGCAAATGTGGGAGAGAAGTCAAGAACTCAAGCTTAACAAATTGGGGGGAATCAGATTGGAGCTACTCTGTACATTAAACTAGAATCCTTCAAAATATATACATCCAGGGTAAAGCTGAACTAAAATTTCACCTCTCATTCCCCACCCTCAGGGCACTTTGGGGAAGAATGCCTTGGTTCTGAGCAAAGGAGAGAAAAAAGAAAATAGTAAATATCCTTTATTAAGAAGTCTGGGTCATATGGTAGCATGTGGATTAAGGTCCAGGAGCATCAAGCCATAAACTTATCTAAAGATAATAACATAATGATTGTGACCTCAGGTGCCCAGAAAAATTCTTGGTGAAGGAAAGGAGATTCACCATACACTGGAAAGGAGTCACGCAAAAATGAGGTCTGCAGAGTCAAAAATAGTCAAATATTCAAGAAAGAGAATTAGAGCCAGCAGAAATAAAGCAGTAAATGATTCAGATACTGGGAGCACCAGCTACAGATTATAAAACCTTTTCAGACAAGCAAAACTCAAGGGACCCTAAGTACAGGAAATTCTAAAGGATTGAGCTTACTTTTGAAATGCTAGAAGGAATAGTGAGCAAAAAAATAGTAAATATACACAATATTGATAAATCTATACAAATATTAAATTATAAAACCATAAGAAAATGATATCACACAGGAAATGCTGATGAGGATATGGAGCAATAGGAATTTTCATTCATGGCTGGCAGGAATGCAAAATGGTGCGCCCACTTGAGAAGACAGTCTGGTGGTTTCTTACAAAAGTAAACATACTCTTATCATATGAGATCTAACAATCACACTCCTTGCTATTTATCAAAAGGAGCTGAAAACTTGTTATGTCCACATAAAAATCTGCATCTTATCTTTGTAAGAGTTTTATTCGTAACTACCAATACTTGGAAGCAACCATGATGTCCCTCAGTAGGTGAATGGATAAATAAGCTGTGGTCCATCCAGATAATGGAATACTATTTAGTATTAAAAAAATGAGTTACCGAGACATAAAAAGACACGAGAGAAACTTAAACACATGTCCCTAAATGAAAGATGTCAGTCTGAAAAGGCTGTATACTCATGGAAAAGGCAAAATTATAGAGACAGTAAAAAAATCGGTGGTTGCCAGGAGTTGGGGGAGGAGAGGGGTGAATGGGCAGAGGACTAATGAACATTGTTCTGAATTTCATAGTGTATAATGTAAAAGGAAAACAGAATGAGGCAAGGAAGAATTAACTGTAATTCTCCACATAATATAGGAAGAAACTGAGGCCCTCTTAACATTAGAAAAAGGTAAGCATACAAAATATCATAGCACTTTGAAATTTACATGTAATTACATGTATGTAATTATATATGAGTAAATATGTAATTATATATAAAGACATATATATATAATTTTCCAAGTATTCAATATGTACATGGAAATAATGAAACTAGCAAAATTTGGAAAGATTACCTGACACTCATTTCCAATTACACTTATTATTCAAGTGCTTCAGGTCTTAATCTACATTTTTTTCCACAGCATATAGAATAGCTAATGTAAGACAATGGAAGACAACACAATTTGATTATTTGACAACAGAGAATACCCATACACTCTGTTAACCAAAAGGGAAAGCAAAACTACTAAAATCCTATTTGTTTCTTACAAGTGTGTCTCTTTTTCAGTGAAATTCTACAAATTATTACATAAATTGAACAAAGTAGGGATCAAACTAGCATATATCGGCTGCTGGCAGAAATGAGCCAAGTCTGTATAACGGGGAAAAAAGCTTAAATATTCATGTGGTTTCAATGTCAGAGAAGGCAAATCCAAGGTGAAACCAACTCTGAAACTGCACATGCTAGAGGCAGTTTTGAGAAAGTTGGCATTGGAAAACTGAGCCTAAATACAGATGAAGAATTACTGGCACACTGACTTTTTTGCATATTTCCTTGAAACTCTATGGACACTATAAAATAAAATGGAGATGTTAATAGAAAATAGAAAACCAATGGACAGGCCACTGGACTGGAAATGAGTCTAAGACCAAGTTCGTATACAGTATGTGCCTTAACAAATGATCTACCAAGGGGCGCCTGTGTGGCTCAGTTGGTTAAGCATCCGACTTTCTTGGTTTCTGCTCCGGTCATGATCTCAGGGTCCTGAGACTGAGGTCTGCGTTGGGTTCTGTGCTCAGCGCAGAGTCTGCTTGAGATTCTCTGCCTCTCCCTGCCCCTTTGTCCCTCCCCCTGCTTGCAATGCTCGCTCTCTCTAAAATATGTAAATAAACAAAATCTTTTTTAAAAAATGATCTGTCAAAGTCAGTAGCAGCTAAGTCACAGAAGTCAACAGAGATTCATGAATTTCAAGCGCAAACAGAACAATAAAAACATCTTTTGAAGAAGAGTGTGGTATGAGAAAAACCAAAGTGCAACCATAAAAAAGATTACAAATGGTCATTAAACTGTGTAACTTTCCTCATATGTTGTGGTGATATGGTCACATTTAAAAATGAGCATACTACTAAAATAACTAGTGATAACACCAGGAGTAAAGAACATTCGGTGTTTCCTTAGGCAGTGTGGCAGTTTTGTTACAGCTGCAAACAGTTCAATACTTTTCCTGTTGGAGAGCTATGGTCTGTTCCTTCCCCTGGGTTCTGGGCGGCCTTAGGATTGTTATGACCAACAGAGCATGGGGGAAGTGACGCTCATTCGTGGAGCCCTGCACTGACCACCTGAGGCTGCCTGGCTGGAGGGGTCCCATGTGGGAGTTCTGGTCTGCGGTACCAGCTGAACACATCCTTCACCTCTGCCAGCCCAGGTCCCAGGTGAAGAAGCTGGCAGATGATTCCAGTTCCCAGAATTTGAGTTACTTCTCAGCTATCTGAATCATGCCAGCTTTGCCTCAGACATGATGGAGTGGAGACAGCCCTGCTGAATTCCTGACTCACTGATCGCTTAAAAAAAAAAAAAAGTGATTCTCTTGATTCCCTTACCCAGTAAGTTTTGTGGTTGTTTATTACTGGGGTGATAATGTAACTAGAACAGGAAACAAGGTACTAAATGATGAAATTAACTTATGATAATATACCATTAATGAGAAGATAAAGCATACTTATTATGTAATGCAGTATGATTTAAGAGTTAAATTATACAGGGTATAGACTGCATTTCTAGAAATCTCTGGGTAAACAAGAACAGAATAGGTGGATCAAATAACGGAGTACATTGATGAAAATGCAAAGCACACACACAAAACCAGATAGAATAACCTAGCATTAAATTATTAGTGTTCACATTAGTGTTCATATAGCAAGAGCCCTTAAAATTCATGACTGTTAGAAAATCATGGACTCTGTTAACTTAAGGTATTTTTTATAATAGATGAAAAATAGCGGGAGCTCAAAAAGATCCTGCACCTTCAATTTTAAAAAAGATTCACAATTACTTTCTAAATTGATTCTGTGTTGCTCTAGTCTTTAGAACTTCAGGGTCTTTGCTTGATCTTTCCTGGTTTCCAGATTAGTTCTGCTTTTTAAATTTATTATTTATTTTTAAAACTACAAATACCAGCACTTGGACTTTCCACAACTTCAGCCTTTATCTCTGTGAGCTCTCTCACCCTTTCTTATTTGGCATAATATAACCTTAGAACCTTGATTTGGGCTCCCTGACTCTCAGTTGGAAAGCCTTCCTAATGATGAGTTCAACCTCTCAGTAATGTCCAAGAAAACCACTTATCTTCTTCGACCCCTTCCACTCCCACCTACCCTTTTTTTCCCATAGGATTCTGTTAACTCAGCCCTAATTTTATCCCTACTTATTTCATTTTTGGGGGAGAGCTGAGAATCCACTGAAGCTTCCAGTTATTATGGACATTTGACAAAGATCCACAAATAGTGATCATGGAGACGGTAGAAGAACTACAGTATGATATCTACATTCTTTCCTCTCATGCCTGATAAGGTAATCTGGCAAATTGAAAAATATGTGGAAAACAGACTACTTTATAGGGAGAGGTTTTAGGCAATAGAAGTAGAAGTGAAGGAAGAAAATCACCTGATGATCTCAACTACAGATGTTTGAAGAATTACTTAAAAATATCTTACATCTTTAAAGACAAGGACTGTCATGGTCAATATCCTGTTGGAGAAGGAATTGAAAGTCACATTCCACATATGTAAGTCAGAGAAGAAATTTGAGAAGGGAAAAATCATAAATCAAGACCACAACATTCCACTTTAGAAGATGAATGACAGTGAGGGCATTGAAATCTAATAAAAATAATTTAATTACTAATTAAGTGCCAAGATACAGACTAGATATCATTGCTAAACCACAAGAATGAGGACACAGGACTGAAGCTAAGAAGCTGTATATAAGAGTTTACAAAGATGCTAAATGAATGTATGAACATGCATAAATAAACTAGGTCAAAGGCTCTAAAGTCATCTATGCGTGAGCTGTTTCGAATATTGGTGGTGCATCTCAATATTCTACAATATTTCTTTAATATATAGTTGTACCAAGCAATCATTTAGGGTCTGAGAATATGGAAGTCAACAAAATAGACCCAAATCCCTGAACTTTAAGAGTTTTCATTTGAGTGCGGGAGACAGACAATAAGCAAACAAATAAAGAGCATATTATACTAGGAAAGATAAAAGTTTTGGATAAAGACATAACTCAATAGGCAAAGAAGAGGTAGGTAGTGGAGGTGTGGGAAGGATGAGTTGTTTCCACTTTAAATAAGACAGTCAGGGAGAGCCTCATCAAGAAGGTGACATTTGGACAAAGACTTGAAGAAGAAACAGATGGCCATATGGACAAGCACAAGAGCATTCCAGGTGGAGGGAACAGCAAATGCAAACACCTGGGGCAACACTGTTCTTAACATGCTGAAGGAAGAGCGCTGCTGAATTATAGACAATGAGGGGAAAGAAAGCTACTGCTTTGTCAGAGCATAAAGTCCTGTATGACTCACACTGCCATTCACCATCCACCCCTTACATTAATTAAAACAGATGCCATAATTTACACACAAAAACTATAGATTTTTTTTCAAATTGCATTAAATAGACTGCAACCTATTATTCAGATGTGCTTATTCAATGAGGATAATGAGGGTTTGCTCCATAGGAGCAACTGAAGGGTGATATGATCACTGGTGATATGATAAAAACAAAAACAAAAACAAAAACAAAAAACCCAACACATCTGCATGATGGAAAAAGATTTATTTACGGGTAGGAGGAAAACAGAACCACCAAAACCAGGTTTGTTTAAAAAGAAGAACCAGTTGATTTTTCAAGCATGTTCAAAGTTTTCACAAATATGCATTTTTATGGCAATAAGGCCTATTTATGAGGGCCCCTAATGGGTAAATATAACTTGCCTAGTTTAACTAGAGAACTAGCAAAAAAGCCCTTACTTGAAAACCAGGATTTTATTTTGGGGAAAATTCTATTTTTCAAGTATATTTACCCTTAGGTGCCTTCATTTCTAATTTTTTAACCAATAATGTTTTGAGAAAGTTGTTAATATCTAATTTATTACATAAATCACTCTGGAGCCTTTTGTAGAAAGAAAACACCCAAGTGCTAAGTGTTATTATTGTTATTGTGTATAAAGTTTGGAATAAATGTAGACACAACAGCAGCTGTAAACCTGCTTTACATTTTTCATTCTCAACAACATTCACACAGCAGGCAACTGGTTAAGTATCTCGGGGTCTTTAAAATGAAAGTAGAAATTTTATTAACTCACTTCCCACTTTTCTGACTAAAAAAGAAAAATCCTGAAATTCAGTAAGTATGTAACAGTCTGAAGCTCTAAAAGGAGGAAATTACAATAAAAAGTGTCAACTAGTCAGTATCTTGAGGGAAGTTGGTCGGAAATCTGATAGGTGGGACCATAAAAACAAGATTTGTGCCCAGGAAAGTAAACGATGATGGGGAAAGAGTAAAGCTCTTGTTGACCCATTTAGTCAACAGGTGCTAATTAAAGAACAGAAGATGAAAAAAACCAAAACATCATCTGGAATCACTAAGCTGGAAAGAGAAAAGACAAATGATTGCATAAACGTTTATTCATCTCAGTCAGTACTGATTGCAGCTGGTTCTAGGATCAAAGGACTCCCATCACCCAAGGTCCCCACTGAGGCTTCCCATGAACAGGAGAAAGAGCCTCCAGCAAGCGAGGGGAATGATTTCTGACAGTTCACTCTCACATGAAAAGAGGGACTCTGGCCTTAGGGATGGGGTTCTGGCCCTACAGCTGGCCCTACAGCTGGGCTCAGCTGTTTCAGGACCCAATCCTGACTGAGGAATGCAGATGTTAAGAAAAGGGAAGTGACGCTTCCTCATCCTGAGCAAGGTGTCTGTAGTCAGACCATGAGGTAACTTGCCAGCTCTTCAACAGGCAGCCTGGTAACAACGAGGGGACCCACACATGGGGTAAGAGAGCTCACAGGACTTTTACAAGGACTTATGGAGCTAATCCATGGAAATAACATTAAAGAATATTAGCTGCTGTAGTCATTGAACATTGCAGATTTTGATGACGATGTTACTACATTCAGGAAAGTGGAGGTCAGAAAAGACAAGGGTATAATTGCAAATGATACCAGGTGAGCTCCCAGTACAGAAGACCAACTCTCAGGATGTCACAGCTAACTGGCTGTTGCTCAGTCTTAGCCTGGTCCCATTTGTCAGTAAAACTTTGGGACACAGCCTTAAGTAAGGAGGGGGAGAGTTTCACTAATTTTGAATAAGGAAGATAAAATAAAGGTTACTTCCATTTCATTAAAATACCAATTCAAATTAGGAAATTATGCTCCTCTTCATGAAAGTGTTCATCAATCGCTCATGTGCACATTAGATTAATGTGAAAAGAGTTTCTTCATTAAACAATTATTTCTTGTAATTATACTATGAATATGGCACTTGATTAGACTACAGTGATGTTTGTTATCTCATAAAGCTTCAATAGTGGTAGGTGAGAGGGGACTTCCCTAAAATAGACTAAATGTGAAGTACAAAATGCTAAGCGCTCTAAGACAATTACGACTTATAGTATGCGACTTTACATGAGGGGCTAACTTACATGCAGAGCAAATTAAAAGGACTGAAGTTTGGGGCTTCAGTAATGCAGTCCCATCAGTGAAGTTTAAGTAAATATCATTCGTAGACTCATGTCATCTATGGTATTAAGCTGTGCAAAGTGAATGACTGCATGCATCACTATTACTTACCATGCCACTGGATAACAATTATATTCATTATTACTTACCATGCCACTGGATAACAATTATATTCATTATTACTGTCTAACTTATGTGATTTTTTTTCCATGTGGGAAAACATACTTTTGCTCTTGAAACAGAGTAATTCACTAACAGGCAGTATAAATTAACAATGAGAATTCTACCATGGCCACAGATCTCCTGTTTTTAAGAGAGAGGCCACAGAATCAATTAAACTATTTGAATGTGCCAATACCATAAAGTTTAGCACCAACTGGGTATTTACTCCTGTATACAGTTCATAAAGTCCCTGAACAACTTCTAAAAATTACAGAGCTAGTCTAAATTTTTCTTAAAGCAAAGACCTTTGACTTGACAATGAATAAAATGGAAACAATATTGATTTAATGTATAATTTAAATGCCAACTGTGATTAGGTTTAGAGGGGGGAAAAACTATCTTAACAAGGGCAGTTAATGAAAATTATGACTTAGATGAAATGTACATTATTAGTCCTGAGGGAAGCAAGATCCTCTGCTATATCTCAAAAGTACTTAAGTACACTTGACACAGAGCATGGTATTATAAATTATTCCCATTTCCATTACATTATAGTCATTGCGGGCAAAGTAATTGCACACTTGCTGAACTGCTTTTGCATAAAACCAACATTATCATCATTGTACATATTATATACATATTTCAAATGTGTTGATTTTTCTTGGGCCATGTCAGTCATGAAATATCTGAGATCCGAGGAATCTGGGGTTAAAATATCATAAATTAATTTAAAGCAATAGGTAGACCAGGTGACCTTTGCTGATGTTATTTATTCATTTCTTTTACCAGCTGATTGATTTGAAGCAAAACAGTCTGTTATTAATCATTGAAGAACTGGCATATTTTTATTTAGTGAACACAATACAACATCTTTAAAAGGGACTTTTTCATGACCATTGAAAGACTTATACCTTAAATCACATGTTGCCTAATCACTTGCCTATTGGCCCTTAATTTATAGAACTCCTTGTCTTGGGGAATCAGATTTATACAGTCCTTATCTACTTTTTAGCTACCACTGAAGATTTAGCTTTGAAGCTTTCGTTTTAATAATTCTTTGTGATAGAACACTCTGAGGTGCTTGCCTGGAGGTCTAGTGCATCAGTGCAAATTCCTGGATAATTGATTTATAAAAGAGGGGGCAAAAGCATGAGTTTAGAAACTGATGAATTAAGGTAAGCTTGCTTGGCAACGTACACCTTATTAGTTAGAAATTTTGTCTATAATAAATATACATTTAATACTTTTCTCCAGAAAGATAAGTTAATTACAGAAATACAAGGGAGCATTGCTATATGTAATAAATATAGGTAGACATTATATATTGCTTAACAATAATTCATAGTCATCTGAACTTTGGAGCAGCTGTTGTGAAATTCTCGGATTGTTCTAATGGCTAGTTTTCCCCTCCCTTCCTTCCTCCTTCTCTTCTTTTCTTTTCCATAAATTATTCATTGTTTTAAGAATACTCTAAGAGCTAGTTATATGAAAAAGAAATAAGAATTAGTCCACAGTTTAAAGAAGCCATGATCTGTGCTTATTATATTTAGGAACTATTACAATATATGTAAGATTAATACATTTAAATGTTTTTATTTTTCACATCATTGTGGAAAATAAATCACTTATTTTCCACATCACTAATGCAGTTCTCAAAACATAAAGTGATACACTACTATACATCGGTCCCAATATATTAAAGGAGCACTTTGGAACTTAAAAACAATAACTTGGACCTAACCAAATAAATAGGAAAACATTGCAAACAAGAAAAAGCTTTTGATACAGAGGGAAGGTTAACAGAGAACCACTGACTCAAAAGATAAGATTGCTCAAATGCACTGGGTTTAACGGAGTGTGCTGATTGGTAACAATGTTCTTTACCTTGTATGAGGGAAAAAAAATTTATCTTAGCAAAAACAAAAGCCACTGGAAGATTATCATATTTGTTATTTGTGGAGGGTTTTCTAAAGTAGAAGGATTTATTAGTATAGTCAAAACTTTATACATACAAGAGTATTTTTTAGGTGCTATAAAGTAATTTGGCCCAGGCACACTGGCTAAGGACAAATATTTTTTTATTTTTAATGCAAGGTTTTACAAACCTGGTTTTAAAGCCACAACAAAAATGGTGCTTAGTTTAAGTCTGATGTTTGAAATGTATCATCTACCTATTCAATGCATATTTTATATCAATAATATAGTATTGTAAGTCAGCACTAAAGAGAAGAAACAAATGCCCAGTTGTAGAAAAACTTTTTGAATCCATAAATGTCAGGAAAAACAGACTGAATCATACGCATGTACACAAATGCGATTAAAGAACCAGAGAACAAGGATTCTGTTGTTATTAATTTTATTTTGCTACATAGAATTTTGCCTTACTAAATTGAAAGCTGAATTTTAATCATTCTTTTTAAAAAATTTGCATTATTTGTGGGAAATGGGTACTATAAAGTGTATAAAAGTATAATTACCAATATCCATGATACACCTTGAGGAGAATAATATGGAACCATAAATAAAAAGAATTTAAATTAGTATAACATAAATGAGTCATTTCACTTTGAGAATCATTATATTCTATTGCATGCAAAATTATAAATGCTGCATTATTTTCATATCAGAAAGGAGAAACAGAAAAGGTAGCTAAGAATTCTATTCAAAATCATATTTACTTGTAAGTGAAGGGAATTAAAGAGTACACTTATCATGATGACCACTGAGTAATGTGCAGAATTGCTGAATCACTATATTGTATACCTGAAACTAATATAACACTGTATGTTAATTATACTGGAATCAATTTTTTTAAAGAACAAGTCATATTTTCTTGTCTTATTCAAGTTTTTAGAAGTATATTGATTGTGTATAAATTAAAAGATGCTTAAATTTTACATCATTTACTTCTGTAGCACCTCTCCCATTCTCTTTTTTAACATCCATAGTCAAGGCAAAGGACTCTACTCTTGCAAATGAGTATCTTTCATATTATAAACATAACTGGAACTATGATGTTATAATTTGCTAACTTGCTAATTACATTTATGTAAACATATTTCAAACACTAAAGGCTTAGGCATGTGAGATACTTTTTCCCCACATGGTTGTCGTAACAATGAATTAGTTGGCAGACCATGGAGTGGTGGTGTGGACAGGGAAGATCAGAGGGCTGTCCTTTTTCACCCACTTGAGTATGTCTGCAAGGATGTCTGTTTTAATGTGCTATAACTTACTAATGCTTTTCTGACTTTAAATTCACCAAAAGTTGGGATGGTACATGTGTTCTCAGGTAGGTTTAAAACCATTAAAATGATCATATCTGCTCTGAGTGCCAAAAGCAGTTAGGCAGATGAAAAATCAAAAAAGAGAATTATCTGGGCTCTACCATCTTCTCTGATTTTACAAACAATTTAAATTTTTGGAATTACCAATTTCCTTATTTAAATTGGAATATTATCATATTGGTTCCATCTACCTCATAAAGTTATTATGAGACCCAATTATCATAATGTTGATGAAAAGCACCGTACAAAATACCAGGCATTTATGTCATTAGCATTAGGATAAAAACAAAATCCTATGCAAGGGAAATACTTTTTAAGTCATGAAAAGCTCATTTTTAAGGTTGAAAAACCTCAGAAGTAGCTTTATTCACTTTTGTTTTTCAGGAAATTCAGGTAACTTTGTATTTAAATTGCCTAAATGTCTTTCAGTTATTTTGAGATTTCTGATTATTTTCAATGGTCCTTGCATCAGTGAGGAATTCTTAGGATACAAGTTAGGGAACACTGACTCCCAATGGGCTTAACACTAAGAACACTTAACATCTTTATCATCTCACATAATAAAAAACATATAGAGGTCTGGTGATCTCAGGGAACTATCCATTATCATATGGAATCCCAGTTCTGTGCAAACCCTCACTCTTTTTACCTCCAGTGTGTTTTTGCCCTAATATAGGCTCTTTTTTAGGGTTACAGACAACGAATTGATCAAGACTGGCTCTTAAATACCTTTCTCACCATCCACTCACCAGCAAGAGGAAAAGAATCTCCATGATAGGCTCATACTGATTATTTAACATGGAATAATCACCTTTATTTTTGTAGAAAAGGACAAATCATTTGTTGATTATCACCTTATGAAAACAGAACAGGTTTTTGACCCTAGTGCTTTAACTTTGTTGAAAGTTCCTTCCAACACTTCCTCTTTGGATCACATATATAAGTAGAGTTTCTGTTGTGATGCTTACATGCTGTTCACTCCTAAACCAGTTGTATTTTGTCCAAACTGTCTTGTAACACTAATAAAATTTAATGATCAGTTACTGAAATAATACTAAGTCATAAAAGCAGTCATCTGTTATAACATATTAAATACATCTAGGGGTACTAAAATATTACCTCCTAATACATTTTTTATTCCACATATGTACTTGTAAGTGCTCCCTATATTTTATCTTCCCTAATCAAACATAGTATTCTGGTTTTATTTATGCTTTTATTTTCTTCTTTCATTAATTTTTCATGCAAGGATATTTATTATTCACCAACAATATGTACAGATACCACTCAATATTGTGGGCAATTAAAACAATTTGCTTTCATCAATAATAATGGTAATTAAGAAGAATATAAGTGCACATTAGACTGAGGTAAATTCAAGATTTCATGATTTATTTATAAAATAAGTAATGTAGGCAATAAACTTTTTTGAAGTTCATGAAAGGAAGAAGGAGTTATGAATTAAAATAAATATGGATGATACGTTAAGAGATGAAGGCCCAGGACTTAAATCTTAGATAGGTTCTGCATAGTTGGAGGAAGCACTCTTTACTACTACTTAAGTAGTAAAGATGTACTCTAAATGCTATAGTTTTATCTATTTTACTAGACTATAAGCTCCTCCATATAAGAAACTGTGTTTTCTTCATTTTTACATCCTCAGTGCCTAGTATGGATTTGTATTCACAGAAGTATGATAAATGGATAAATGAGCAAATGAATGAATGAATGATTTACAGTAGGACCGTAGTGAATACAACTAAGTAAAGTAGAAGTAAGAATAACATGTTTGAGAAAAAGTGATAAAATCAACATGACTTCAATGGGGCAAACGAGAAGTTTAAAAGACACATTTGGAAAAGACTATGCAGCATTTCCAATAGGTCAATCTAGGAAGTTTAACATCTATTTTGCAAGCTGTGGTAGTCCCTGTGGTTTCTGAACTGGGATTAACACGATGAAATACATTTTATATCTTAATACCCCTTAATTCTTTCTTCTCCACATTTATACAGCTCATTTTTATATGGGTTGCCAGATCCTCTTTTCATTTAAACTAATTTATCTGAAGGGCAGTGACTGATGGACATGACTTGAGGGTGGTGGAGGTTGACAATAGGGAGGAATAAACTTTGAAGCTTGGGAATTCTCAGTTATGGGACAGAGGTGAAAGTAAATCTGGAACTTGATTTACAAAGTCATATCCAGTCCTCATCTCTAGAATATAGTTTCTGTGACTATCATGAAAACATGTCCTCCAAGGATTTAGAAATTAATGGGTAGAAAATTAACCCATGAATTATTAGAGATTAGTGGAGTAAGCCTGAGCCTTGGCATATAAAAGCGGATAAAGATTCACTGTGCTTGAAGGTCCCTCCTCTTGCCAGCTGTAATCTTAGTTTCTCCTTATAGGTTTACTACACGATACTCCTGCAACTCTCCTTAAATTCAAATGTGGAGATTCGGTGCTACATTTAAATGGAATTCCAAAATAAGATGGACAATTTGAATACAGTTCATCTGCACTAACTTTGCTGAAGGAAGAGAAAAGGTAGAAAGCATATATTGTCTTTAATGAGGCAGAGAGAACTATCACTGACCAACTTTTTTGAACATCACTTTTTTAATAGGCACCTTATCTTTAGCAAACATATGTTAGCCAGGCATTTTAACCAAGGAAATAGTCTTGGGAGTTGAGTGAAAACTGCCACCTTCTGCATAAATTGAATACATAACATTCACTTCACAAGCTCTTAAAAAAAATAAAAACAGTAAAAGAAGATACCTACATATATTTGATCCAAATAAGGAAGCAAAATGTTGATGTAGGAACGTTCACACATTCACTTCATAATCACCTATGTGTAACTAAAGAATCCCATTTTCAGTCCATTAACTACAAAGGAAATTTATGTAAGCTTTTATATAAAGTCATAAAACTATCTTATTAAAACAGATTTAATTTTTTTGCTGTCAAACAAATATAAATAAAAGTAAAAATGACAAAACTGTATGGAAATATACCATCCACTCAGAATACACCAGTTTTCACTGTTATCAGTTTTATAATTAAATGTAAATATGATGCCTCACTGGGAAGTTTCAGGGTGTATTCTAAATACTGGCTCACAAATCCACAGCACATCCATATATTTTATATAGATGCCAAGTAATGTATATAAAAACAAACATATAAAACTGGAAAAGATACTTTTCCTGACTATTTACTATAATAATAACTGGGTCTTTAGATAATGAGCAAGTGTAATTACTGTAACAAAATACTAAGCTACATGGCCCATATACAGAGAAGATTTGTAGGGTTACATTCTTTCAACCACATAATCCTCAGTGAGAGATCGCCGGAAGAATCAGATGTTATGTGAAATATTTGTATCCTATACGTAGGTTTAGTAAAAGATATTTTCCCTTAGTTTTCAGAAATATTAATAGTAAGAAGAATAGAGCAGAGTGATGCATTTTTTAAAAACTTTACAGAAATAAAACGAGTAAAAGTTAATTTTGCACACATTAATAAAAACGAGTTCATGAAGTGCACAATCACTTGTGTAATGATGAAGTGCCTACAGAAGATTCATCACAGGGTTTCACCCTTTGTGTATGAAGAACTGTTTGTTTGTTTTTTTAAGATTTTACGTATTTATTTTAGAGAGGGGGAAGGGGCAGAGAGAGCCAGAGAGAGAGAGCTTAAGCAGGCTCCACACCCAGCACAGAGACTGATGCAGGGCTGGATCCCACCACCCTGAGATCACAACCTGAGCAGAAATCAAGAGTTGGACCTTTAACTGACTGAGCCACCCAGGCGCTCCCGTGTGAAAAACTTTTAACAGCACATTTCATATACACCTTTCAAATCATTCAGCGTGCTTAATATTCCTGTGTCACACAAGCCTCTCTGAAAAGCAGTAATAACAATAGCCTAGAGCAAAACTGTTAGGCAGTTAAGATCTGTCTTTTGAGTTTTCTAAATATTTTTTTTATTCTAAATGTTATCACTGCCTAATCAAGTAGCTCAATTTATTCTCTCAGCGTTTGGTCGACGTAAGATGCAAAGGACTGACTTAAATGTTTTTAAATGTTATTATTCACTGCACCCCACCTGCATTTTAATGGCATTTAGAGTCTTGATCTAAAATTATGGGGCTACACAGGTGGAATTGGGGGGACGGTCAGTAAGTGGGAGAAAATGTGGTGAGACAGCAGGACCACTTCAAGATTCTAAATTGCCATCACCCAAGATGGTGGGTCCTGCGGATTCAGTGAACCAGAATGGAATAGCCATGGGCTTTAGAACCAGAAAGTCTTGGGGCTCGATCTCATCTTGGACACTTTCTAGCTATGATACCTTTGCAGTCACCCAACCCCCCTCAGCCTCGGTTGAACTATCTGTAAGGTGTGAACAGAAGTGTTGATTTGACGAGTGAAAAAGAGAACATGAAACACAACCTGATACTCTGCCTGGCCCATAACAGGTGACACATCATTAATTAGCTGCACTCTTTCATCTCTATGACCGGTCCTGATCATTAAATTTAGCTACGTTCAAAGCGCAGGGCTACACACCGGGGTTTGTAGTTTCGATGCCCTCATTTATATGCTCCCAGGTATACAGAGACCCACATTCTACATGAGGACGGCAAGGATAGAATTGAGCTAGTGCATGGGAATGCTCGCCCCGCCATCCAGCCTTTTGCTGAAAAAGAGAGAAGAGGGCTCAAAATCGGGGTTATCATTCAACCACTGAGTGACTTGGGGAGTACAAACCCATTCATAAAAGTGAAACCTTATATTCACAATATTAGAACTAATTTAACACTTAGTAAAGTACTTGGTGTATTTCAGAGCAACAAAATTAATGTGAGGAAATAAAAGTAAATAAAGGCTTTTTCAAGTGTACCAGGATGTGCCTAAAGTAAAATTAAATATCAAAATGAGGCTCTGAGATAGTACGCAATTCGTCTTTTTATCCACATATTCTACTTGCAAAGCCGTATCTTATTGCCTGGGGAAATTTATGGGGAAAAAATGGCCAATTTGATTCTCACTGCTAACATCACTATATCTTCTTTAAAAGGCAAGCTACTCATTATAATTACATGTCATGAATAATATATTTAGCCCCAGACTAAGATTATGGCTAGGATAACTATATTTCATATTGGAAAAACCACTTAAAGCTGTATTTTATTGTTGCTTATGCAGTGAATAAAGTTCTCTTTTTACCTTTTTTCTTAGTTGAACTGCTTACGATTTAGAAAACGTGTAGGCTCATAGTTGGCATAATTTTATCCTTGCTTAAAAGTTCAATGCGATTCAACAAACATGTATTGATTGCCTATTCTCCGTACAAGGCTTGGCATTGTTAATGAGTGGACAAATCAAAGATGCATAAGGCTCCAACAGATTAGAAAGGGAGACAGATGTGTATATTATTTATTTATTTATTTATTTATTCATTCATGAGAGACAGAGAGAGAGAGAGGCAGAGGGAGAAGCAGGGCTCCCAAGGAGCAGGGAGCCCGACGCGGGACTCGATCCCAGGACCCTGGGATCATGACCTGAGCCGAAGGCAGACGCTTAACCATCTGAGCCACCCAGGCGCCCGGTTTTGATGTGTATATTATTAACACAGAAAATGTCATGGTGTGCAGAAAGTGAGATATAAACAAAAAAGAAAGAATTTAGGGGAGGGGCTCTGCAATTCATGAAATGTTTCACAACTTTGGGAGTACGCTTAGTTTTCCTGCGTGTTTTCCTTTCCTTTCTTTTTATTATTTCATTTTGGAAGGTCAACATCCATTAGCGGTTTTTAATGTCACATTTCATTACTGTTTGTAGTAGCTTTCATTTTAGATTGTCTCTTTTTGTTTCTATTGCTCTCAGGTAAACAAGTTATTTGTATTACATTATCCCACCGGAGTTAAATCCTGAGACCTAATTTTGTCCTTGGATGAGCACAGTTGAAATTGCTATGGGTTTCACTGAATTGGTGCTCTTAAGTAAATATACGTTTCATCTGTAACCACAACTAAGGACAGAATCATCTTTAAAAAACAATACAAATATGCAAACATTTGTGACGTTAAACTGGGTGCTGGTTGCAAAATCAGATAATGTATATGAAATTATCTTGAAAAGGATAAAAAGCAGAAGGATGTAATATAACATTATTGTCATTAAAGGGAATTGAGAGATCATGAACAAATGCTTCCATAGCACACACTCATTTACTGATGGGTATTTCTCTTTGTTCAAACAAAACTCAAAGAGACCAATCTTTAAATTACATAAAATAAAAGCCTAATAAGCCAAATAGTGCATGTTTAATTAACATAATTTACACTCCACTCTTACTGCATGGAATCCAACTTTATGTAACCCAACTTTTAGGATGAATAAACATTTCTTATCCTTAGCTGTGATCTGGTATTGTGTGTGTGTGTGTGTGTGTGAACCTACATCAGGATCTGGCTAGGTTTGGGGACAGGGCTGCTCAATTAAAAAGAAGACATTCACCAGATGACGGTGATGAAGAACTTGCTAAGTAGTCTTAAACAGATTCACATTGCTAGTGATAGGTAGCTCCTATCAAATAGTTTCTGATTCTGAAACCTCATACTCCTGAATACTAACTACACTTAACAACTTCAATATGTGCAACTATGGAAAAAGTTTCTGAGACATTCATTCAACTCCTCAGACAATTCCATGTTTAACCCATTCATTCCTTCTGTGAACAGTTTTGCAAGACAGCCACTGAGCTAATACTGTCCCCAGAGAGCAAAGCAATATATACCCCACACTGGAAGAGACAGGCATGTGTACAGTTAGTCTAGAGGAGTAGAACACATATGTTGATAGGAATATTAACAAATTTTTAAACAAACATAAAGTAAGGAGCACCTAACAGTGGAGGCTTAGGGAAATGGGGGGCAGAAAGGTCTTGTGCAAATCGGGCATTTAAACTGAACCTGAAGGAAGGAGGCCACTCCAGGCAGAGAAAACAGTATTTACAGAACAGCAGGAAAAGAGAGCGATTTATTTTGTTGTAGCTGGACCATCAAAATATGGAGGAAGTTTTTGGAAAATAAGTGTAAAATGATAGTTTAAATTTTATCCAAATTTAAATATTTGAAAGAAAATGAGCAATTACTATTTTTTGTTACAATGAAATAATTTGTGAATTGTTGCAGGGACACATAAGCTGGCCTTCAGGGGAATCTTTAATGGCTAGAAGTTGACAAGAAGCTTCAGCCTCTGCAAGTGCAAAAGATATTATGGGGCAAAGAGTCGACTGTGCTTGCTCATCAAGATGAACTGCTTAGTGGGTGAGAATGTGGGTCTTAAAGCCTGGATGATGGCCAAGCCAGTGGCCATCTTGATATGGTTAAAGAGTATTCCTACAGAATAGGAAAATTAAAACTACCAAGAAATCATCTACACAGTAAATCCATGTTTGGGGTTTGGTGTGTGTGTGTGTGTGTGTGAGAGAGAGAGAGAGAGAGAGAGAGAGAGAGAGAGAGAGAGATTTAGAGGTGTGACCCTTTACATAGAGAGCATATGTCCTAAAATATTGCTCCTTTTTAGTGTATGGTGGAGAAAACAGGCTTACTGTACATGGGGGCACCAACAAGCAGGTACCCCTCAACTTAGACATAAGGGAAGCTGCCCTTCAACTGGTGACACAAGAGATTCAAACGTAATGGGACACACAGAATTGCTTTCTACACTTCCAGGTAAAAGTTATCTGGATAGCAGCCTTATCTGTGATATAAATAGAGGCCAGGAAAATATCAGCAAAAGGGAAACAGAAAGAGGAGCATCAGCGGGAAATCTCAACAGAATGTGTTCCAGCACCATTGGTGAGGAGATGAGCCAGGCCTGGAAAATCCAGCACACTAGATGCTCACTGAGTGCAGGGATGTTTTATCTGAAGGAAGGAGCAATTTATCTTTTTAAATTTATTGTTATGTTCACTTAGCCAACATATAGTACATCACAAGTTTTTGATGAACTGTTCAGCTATTCATTAGTTGCATATAACACCCAGTGCTCATCACAACACATGCCCTCCTTAATACCCATTACCTGGTTACCCCATCCCCACAGGAAAGAGCAATTTAAAAATAAGCTGCCCTGAGTTCAAATTTGGGCTCTGCCACTTACTATAATTTCTCTGGCAAGATTACTGGATCTCTCTAAGGCATTCTTAAAATAGGCAGATTTATTTTGAGGATATATAAAAAGATAAATACCTTTTCAGATTTCATCATGGCATGAATGAAAATAATTCCCCATCATTTTTTACAACATTTACTAGGTACTAAGTTGGCTTCTCAGGTAGATCAATACAAGGAAAGGAGATGACTTTGATAGAGTATAAACATGACATTAATGAAGTAGGAATTAATGGACTGGTTTTCAGTTTTATACATCAATCTCATGTGAATTTACTTGGTAAGACAGTGACATTAGGAATGCTCTTACTTCTAGGGGCTTTATCATCAAGTCCTACTTCAGGGCCCAAATGTCTGATGACTCTAAATCACAAAAAAATTGGTAGAGGGAGCAAGATGGCAGAGGAGTAGGAGACCTGGATTTTGTCTGGTCCCAGGAATTCAGCTGGATAGGGATCAAAACATTCTGAACACCTACAAACTCAACAGGAGAGTGAAGAAAAGAAGAGCAACAACTCTCTGAACAGAAAAGTGACCACTTTCTGGAAGGTAGGACATACGGAGAAGTGAATCTGAGGCAATATTCAGGAGGATTGATGGCGGGGGAGGGGGCCTCCGTCGGCCGCTTCTGGAAAGTGATAGAGCTGTGGAGCACAAAATCGAAACTTTGAGAAGTCGGCTCCGCTGAGGGACCTCGCTCCAGAGGCTAAGTGGGGGGTGGAACCCTCGTGGGACAGTGTGGTCTCAGGACCCTCGGGGTCACAGAAAGACCGGGGGTGCCTGAGTGCGGCAGAGCTCCCAGGGATCGGAGCGGGGAAGCCGGCTGCAGAGACGGAGCCGAGGCGCGGGCTCTCAGCTCGGGGTGGCCATAAACTGATCGGTGACACAGTCGGGCCACTGCTCCTCCAGCAGGGACCCAAGAAGCGGCAGATCTGATGAGACTCCCCTTCCTCCCTGGAGAGGAGTGGTGCAGGAGCTCACTGCAGGGATCTGGTGGGTTTGGAGACTCCACACCAAGTTGGGTGCCAGAGATAGAAACGCTCGGTCACAGGCCGGGTGAGCACGGAGTGCGGCCGGAGACCAGGGAGAAGGGAGTGATTGACAGCTTTTCTCTGGGGGCACACTGAGGAGCGGGGCCCCGAGTTCTCAGCTCTTCCGGGGCAGAGATTGGGAGGCCGCCATTTTCACTATCGTCCTCCAAAGTTGTACGGAAAGCTTTCAGGGAACAAAAGAACCCGAGAACAAACCCGAGCAGATTACTTAGCCCGGACTGACAAGGGCGGGGTAATTCCACCTCCGGCAAAGACATTTGAGAACCATGGCAACAGGCCCCTCCCCCCAGAAGATCAGCAAGAACAGCCAGCCAAGACCAAGTTTACCGATGAATAAGAATGGCAGAACTCCAGCGCTAGGGGAATACTGCACATAGAATTCATGGCTTTTTTACCATGATTCTTTAGTCTTTCAAAGTTAAATTTTTTTTTAACTTTTTTTAAAATTTTTCTTTTCCCCTTTTTCAACAACATCTTATCAATCCCTTTTTTAAAAAAACGTTTTTATTTTTCATTTTTGGAGTCATATTCTATCCCTTCATAGTAGTTACCTTTATTTTTGACATATATATATATAAGTTGTTCTTCCTTTAAAATTTTGAGATACAGTTTCTTCTAACAGATCAAAATACACCCTAAAACTCTAGTATATGGCTTTGTTCTAGTCTCCTGCCTGATCACATTCTCTCCCTCCTTTTTTTCTTTCTTTTTTTTTTAAATCCTCTTCTTTCTTTTTTCAAACTTATCAATTCCTTTTATAAAATTTTTTATAATTGTCATCTTTACAATGACATTCCATTCCTTCATTGTATCAACCCTTATTTTGTACATATATATGTCTTTCTTTAAAATTTTGGGAGGCACTTTCTCTATCAGACCAAAATACACCCAAAATCTAGTGTGTGGCACTGATCTATGCACCAGCCTGATCATATTTGATCATCTTCTGTTTTTTTTCTTCTGTTTTTGTTTGTTTTTATCTTTTTCTTTTTCTTTTCCTCTTTCTTTTTTCTTCCTTTCCCTTTCTCTTCCCCTGGTTTCAGGTCTTTTCAGATTTGTTTAGAGTGTATTTTCTGGGGACGTTGTTACCCTGTTAGCATTTTGTTCTCTCATTCATCTATTTTCCTCTGGACAAAATGACAAGATGGAAAAAATCACCTCAACAAAAAGAACAAGAGTTACTACTGTCTGCCAGGGACCTACTGAAAGTGGACATTAGTATGATGTTGGACCTAGAGTTCAGAATCATGATTTTAAAGATACTAGCTGGGCTTGGAAAAAGCGTGGAAGTTATTAGAGAAACCCTTTCTGGAGAAATAAAAGAACTAAAATCTAACCAAGTCGAAATCAAAAAGGCTATTAAGGAGGTGCAATCAAAAATGGGGGCACTCACTGCTAGGATAAATGAGGCAGAACAGAGAATCAGCGATATAGAAGACCAAATGATGGAAAATAAAGAAGCTGAGAAAAAGAGAGATAAACAACTACTGGATCCCGAGGGCAGAATTCGAGAGATAAGTGATACGATAAGACGAAACAACATTAGAATAATTGGGATCCCAGAAGAAGAAGAAAGAGAGAGAGGGGCAGAAGGTACATTGGAGCAAATTAGAGCGGAGAACTTCCCTAACGTGGGGAATGAAAAAGGCATCAAAACCCAGGAGGCACAGAGAAGCCCTCTAAAATCAATAAAAATACGTCAACACCCCGACATCTAATAGTAAAACTTACGAGTCTCAGAGACAAAGAGAAAATCCTGAAAGCAGCTCGGGAGAAGAGAAATGTAACCTACAAAGGTAGAAACATTAGATTGGCAACAGACCTATGCACAGAGACCTGGCAGGCCAGAAAGGACTGGCATGATATCTTCAGAGCACTAAACGAGAAAAATATGGAGCCAAGAACACTAGATCCAGCTAGACTGTCATTGAAAATAGAAGGAGAGATGAAAAGTTTCCAGGACAAATAAAAACTAAAGGAATTTGCAAACACGAAACCAGCCCTACAAGAAATATTGAAAGGGGTCCTCTAAGCAAAGACAGAGCCTAAAAGCAGCATAGACCAGAAAGTAACACAGACTATATACAGTAACAGTCACCTTACAGGCAATACAATGGCACTAAATTCATATCTTTCAATAGTTACCCTGAATGTAAATGGGCTAAAGGCCCCAATCAAAAGACACAGGCTATCAGATTAGATTAAAAAACAAGACCCATTGATATGCTGTCTGCAAGAGACTCATTTTAGACCCAAAGACATCCCCACACTGAAAGTGAGGGGGTGGAAAACCATTTACCATGCTAACGGACACCAAAAGAAAGCTGGGGTGACAATCCTTATATCAGACAAATAGGATTTTAAACCAAAGACTGTAATAAGACATGAGGAAGGACACTATATCCTACTTACAGGGTCTATCCAACAAGAAGATCTAACAATTGTAAATATCTATGCCCCTAACATGGGAGCAGCCAGTTATATAAGACAATTAATAACAAAAGCAAAGAAACACATTGACAACAATACAATAATAGTGGGGGACTTTACCACCCCCCTCAATGAAATGGACAGATCATCTAAGCAAAAGATCAACAAGGAAATAAAGACTTTAAATGACACACTGGACCAAATGGACTTCACAGACATATTCAGAACATTCCATCCCAAAGCAACGGAATACACATTCTTCTCTAGTGCCCATGGAACATTCTCCAGAACAGATCACATCCTACGGCACAGATCAGGTCTCAACTTGTACCTAAAGATTGGGATGATTCCCTGCATGTTTTCAGACAACAATGCTTTGAAACTAGAACTCAATCACAAGAGGAAAGTCGGAAAGAACTCAAATACAGGGAGGCTAAATAGCATCCTACTAAAGAATGAGTGGGTCAACCAGGAAATTAAAGAATTTAAAAAATTCATGAAAACCAATGAAAATGAAAACACAACTGTTCAAAATCTTTGGGATACAGCAAAGGCAGTCCTAAGAAGAAAGTATATAGCAATACAAGCCTTTCTCAAGAAACAAGAAAGGTCTCAAATACACAACCTAACCCTACACCTAAAGGAGCTGGAGAAAAAACCAGCAAATAAAGCCTATACCCAGCAGGAGAAGAGAAATAATAAAGATCAGAGCAGAAATCAATGAAATAGAAACCAAAAGAACAGTAGAACAGATCAATGAAACTAGGAGCTGGTTCTTTGAAAGAATTCACAAGATTGATAAACCCCTGGCCAGACTTATCAAAAAGAAAAGAGAGATGACCCAAATCAAGAAAATCATGAATGAAAGAGGAGAGATCACAACCAACACCAAAGAAATAAAAACAGTTATAAGAACTTATTATGAGCAACTGTATGCCAGCAAATTAGATAACCTGGAAGAAATGGGTGCATTCCTAGAGATGTATCAACTACCAAAATTTAACCAGGAAGAAACAGAAAATCTGAACAGACCTATAACGCCTAAGGAAATTGAAGCAGTCATCAAAAATCTCCCAACTAACAAAAGCCCAGGGCCAGATGGCTTCCCAGGGGAATTCTACCAAACATTTAAAGGAGAATTAATACCTATTCTCCTGAAACTGTTCCAAAAAATAGAAAAGGAAGGAAAACTTCCAAACTCATTTTATGAGGCCACCATTACCTTGATCCCAAAACCAGAAAAAAGACCCCATCAAGAAAGAGAATTACAGACCAATATCCTTGATGAACATGGATGCAAAAATTCTCACCAAAATACTAGCCAATAGGATCCAACAGTACATTAAAAGGATTATTCACCATGACCAAGTGGGATTTATCCCTGTGCTGCAAGGTTGGTTCAACATCCGCAAATCAATCAACGTGCTACAATACATTAACAAAAGAAAGAACAAGAATCATAGGATCCTCTCAATAGATGCGGAAAAAGCATTTGACAAAGTACAGCATCCTTTCTTGATCAAAACTCTTCAGAGTATAGGGATAGAGGGTACATACCTCAATATCATAAAAGCCATCTATGAAAAACCTACAGCATATATCATTCTCAATGGGGAAAAGCTGAGATCTTTTCCCCTAACGTCAGGAACGCGGCAGGGATGTCCACTATCACCACTGCTATTCAACATAGTATTAGAAGTCCTAGCCACATATATCAGACAACAAAAAGAAATCAAAGGCATCCAAATTGGCAAAGAAGAAGTCAAACTCTCACTGTCTGCAGATGATATGATACTGTATGTGGAAAACCCAAAAGACTCCACCCCAAAACTGCTAAAACTCATACAGGAATTCAGTAAAGTAGCAGGATATAAAATCAATGCACAGAAATCAGTGGCATTCCTATACACCAACAAGACAGAAGAGAGACAAATCAAGGAGTCGAAACCATTTACAATTGCACCCAAAACCATAAGATACCTAGGAATAAATCTAACCAAAGAGGCAAAGGATCTGTACTCAGAAAACTATAAAATACTCATGAAAGAAATTGAGGAAGACACAAAGAAATGGAAAAACGTTCCATGCTCATGGATTGGAAGAACAAACATTGTGAAGATGTCAATGCTACCTAGAGCAATCTACACATTCAATGCAATCCCCATCAAAATACCATCCACTTTTTTCAAAGAAATGGAACAAATAATCCTCAAATTTGTATGGAACCAGAAGAGATCCCGAATAGCCAGAGGAACATTGAAAAAGAAAACCAAGCTGGCGGCATCACAATTCCAGACTTCCAGCTCTATTACAATGCTGTCATCATCAAGACAGTATGGTACTGGCACAAAAACACACAAATAGATCAGTGGAACAGAATTGAGAGCCCAGAAATGGACCCTCAACTCTATGGTCAAGTAATCTTTGACAAAGCAGGAAAGAATGTCCAATGAAAATAAGACAGTCTCTTCAACAAATGGTGTTGGGAAAATTGGACGGCCACATGCAGAAGAATGAAACTGGACCATTTCCTTACACCACACACAAAAATAGACTCCAAATGGTTGAAAGACCTAATTGTGAGACAGGAGTCCATCAAAATCCTAAAGGAGAACACATGCAGCAACCTCTTCGACCTCAGCCGCAGCAACTTCTTCCTGGAAACATCGTCAAAGGCAAGGGAAGCAAGGGCAAAAATGAACTATTGGGACCTCATCAAGATAAAAAGCTTTTACACAGCAAAAGAAACAGTCCACAAAACCAAAAGACAACTGACAGAATGGGAGAAGATATTTGCAAATGACATATCAGATAAAGGGCTAGTATCCAAAATCTATAAAGAACTTATCAAACTCAAAACCCAAAGAACAAATAATCCAATCAAGAAATGGGCAGAAGACATGAGCAGACATTTTTCCAAAGAAGACATCCAAATGGCCAACAGACACATGAAAAAGTGCTCAACATCGCTTGGCATCAGGGAAATCCAAATCAAAACCTCAATAAGACACCACCTCACACCAATCAGAATGGCTAAAATTAACTAGTCAGGAAACGACAGATGTTGGCAGGGATGCGGAGAAAGGGGAACCCTCCTACACTGTTGGTGGGAATGCAAGCTGGTGCAACCACTCTGGAAAACAGTATGGAGGTTCCTCAAACAGTTGAAAATAGAGGTACCCTATGATCCAGCAATTGCACTACTGGGTATTTACCCCAAAGATACAAATGTAGGGATCTGAGGGGTTACGTGCACCCCAATGTTTATAAAGGGAATGTCCACAATAGCCAAACTGTGGAAAGAGCCAAGATGTCCATCGACAGATGAATGTATATAGAAGAAGTGATATATATATACAATGGAATATTATGCAGCCATCAAAAGGAATGAGATCTTTCCATTTGCAATGATGTGGATGGAACTGGAGGGTGTTATGCTGAGTGAAATAAGTCAGTCATAGAAAGACATGTATCATATGACTTCACTGATATGAGGAATTCTTAATCTCAGGAAACAAACTGAGTTTTGCTGGAGTGGGGATGGGGTGGGAGGGATGGGGTGGCTGGGTGATAGACACTGGGGAGGGTATGTGCTATGATGAGCGCTGTGAATTGTGCAAGACTGTTGAATCACAGATCTGTACTTTTGAAACAAATAATGCAATATGTTAAGAAAGAAAAAAAAGAAGGAGAAGATAGCAGGAGGGGAAGAATGAAGGGGGGTAAATCGGAGCAGAAGATGAACCGTGAGAGATGATGGACTTTGTAAAAGAAACTGAGGGTTCTAGAGGGAAGGGCGGTAGGGCGATGGGTAAGCCTGGTGATGGGTATTAAAGAGGGCACATTCTGCGTGGAGCACTGGGTGTTATGCACAAACAATGAATCATGGAACACTACATCAAAAACTAATGATGTAATGTATGGTGATTAACATAACAATAAAAAAAGAAAAAATAATCGCAAAAAATTAATCAAGGCAAATCCTCTTTAGTGCAGTTGAACTGGCTGGATAAATTCCCTACCCAACTGCCTAAAAACTATGAAATGGTGAGATCCAAATAAAGACAAAACAAGGCTGCTATTGATTTATCCAGAATGTTATCCTGAAGAAACAAATATACTAAAGGTCTCTGGATTCTGGGTATAAAAAGTCTTTCCTAATATTAATTGCCCAGCTAAAATAAGCTAAAATAAGCTAAAAAATACAAGACATGAGTAACATTAGCAAATCAAATCACATTCATAAGACCTACTTGACTTTTTAGAATATTTAAAACCTGTAAATAAGCCAATAAAATGATAATTATTATATTTTGAAGGAACATTTTCTCTTGCTTTGATAAATTTCAGCTCATTTTCTGTATTCTCTTCAGAATATTTTATTCCTAAGGGCAAACATTTATCAGCTTTACATGCAAATTCATAATTTGTCAAGTTAGGTACTTCAATGATAATAGCATTAAGTATATGAAGTACTTTGTATTTCTTGGAGGGAAAAACATTTAAAATACATTGCCACTTAAAAATACCTTATTTTGGGGCACCTAGGTAGCTCAGTTGGTCAAGCGTCTGACTCTTGATTTTGGCTCAGGTCATGATCTCAGGGTTCTGGAATCGAGTCCCGCATCGGGCTCTGTACTGGGTATGGAGTCTGCCTGAGATTCTCTCCCTCCTTCTCCCTCTGCCTCCCCCACCAAAAAACCTTTATTTTATGAGGATGATTTTGTTTATTAAGTTTTAAGTAATTAAGTGATACGTGAAAAAGAACACAAACAATAGAACACAGGAAAGGCCTTTAGACACAGTGAGCCTAGCCCTTCACTTTGTCTTCAGAAAGCCCCATCTGCAGTCTGGCATGCGTCCTGTCACTTTTCCTATGTATCTGCACACACACATGTGCACCAGCAAACACTAATGATTACAGAGTCTTTGGTCCTTATTTAATAAAAAAGAACTTGTGCAGTTGTTTTTTTCTTCTTGTTAGCCTGAACAGCTGATTTAAGATGCTGATCATTATGAAAACTCAATTGGGAAGCTTGTTGTTCTTTATAACCTTTCCAGTTCAAATTTGATTTAAAAACCCTACTATTAAAAATTTGAAAAGAACTATGCTGACCTAATAGGCTTTAATAATATACTACCTCACTTCTACCAGCTAGCTGTGTGAAGGAACCACCTCTCTGCCTTATTAACAATCCAGAGGGACTTTACTTAAGAGTAGAATTAAAAGCACTCTTTCTTCCTATGTTCTATATCTGCTTAAAAAAAAAAAATCAGAGGGGACTGCTTTTGCTCTGGAAAGGTAACTAAGACAATCACCCTAATCTTGATTCTGTGTATTTTCAATAGCCGAGAAAATAAATATTTAGAAATATTTCAGAAATGTAACTGAAAATTTCTGGTTAAGAAGTCCCTCTACACAGAAATCCCACCAGAGTCTGATGTAAGACTGTCGTTTGTGGAGCAATTCCAAACTAGCCTAGTTATTTCCTATCTTGTCTGAGAGATGGGGTCACAATACTCCTAGCATCTTCTAAATCAGGAAATGATCTGAAAATCATCTGAGAAGGGAGGCGATCTACTCCAGCACCACACATAACACAAACCCAGCAAGAGTGGTGGAGGAAATTACCGGAGATAGATTGACCTGCTGGTAGAAGATGTGAGATTTGGACTTTGTAGCCTAGGCATTCCTCATTTCTAGACAAATCATTAAGTGAGAAGCAGTGACCAGCCCCCTCAAATGTTATGAGCCAATGTCAATCCTCTTGACATGTAGCTCTAGGAATTGTTTTTTATAAGGTCAGGGGTGGTCGATTATTTAGGGAATCTTACTGATGAGCAAAGTTTTTTTTTTTTTTAATTTCAGTGTTCAAACTGATCATAACTAAAGCTACCTGCTGTCCTTTGAGTATTACATATACATCTGAAAACACAATAACCATTCTAGAGATGGTGGAAGGTTAAAATATGGTTTGTTTTACTTGAGAGAAGAAATGATGACAGGACTATTGAGGGATTCCAACAGAGACTGTGTGATATGCAGTGATAACAATTTATAAACAGACGTTAGAGTCATTCCTTTTTATGGGTAGGACTTGCTTTCTGAAGGTCTCTAAAATTTTTTATATTGCACCCCCTAACTAAAAAAAAAGCAATACCACTAATTTATTTTCTTCCTTCCTTTCTTTTCTTTTCTTTTTATTCTTTTCTTTCTCTCTCTCCCTGCCTCCTTCCCTCCCTCCCTTCCTTCCAGAGAGAGAGAGAGTGTGTGTACACACACAAGCAAGGGTGGGGCAGAGGGAGAGGGAGACTCTCAAGCAGACTGCTGAGCAAGGAGCACTATGCGGGGCTCAATCTCACCACCCTGAGATCATGCCCTGAGCTGAAATCAAGAGTCGGACTCTTAACCAACTGAGTCACCCATGCACCCCTATTTTTAAATCATATGATAACTATATATATAAACACAAAAATAGAAATTGTATACAAATAAAAGTTTAAATATTTTATTACCATTTCCCCAACTGATTAATCTTTCCTATATCCTAGGGTACACACACACCACTTAGAAAAATATAAAATTAAAGGAGAAAAAAAACCGGTCTGGCTGATAATAACAGCTGGCCTATCACTAATCATAAAGTTATGCTACACTCATTGTTGAATTGACAAGGAAATTTCATGGTTTGTTCCAGAGAATTCTGTGCCCTTTCCCACAGAGTCCTGGAGAATTGTGGGTGGCTTTTAACAGCGGCTGACACAGTCCGACTCTGCACTAAATCAGGACACAGCTAACACTGGGGGCCTCGCACTTTGGGAGTAGAGACTCAGAACTGAACAGTGAAAGTACAGCTGAGCCGGCCATTTCGGTGTCCTGAATTCTGATCCCAGCTCTGCCACTAACGACTTCCATGATTTCAGAAAGACATTTCTGCTGTGCCAGCCTGGTTTTCTTACTGCTTTACAGAGTTTACTGGACATTCTAAGTTCCCCTCTCCATGTAAAATCTGCAGGAAGGCATTAACTGACAATTTTCATCAACAGATAATGACACAAAATTTCTCTTGACCATTTTCACTTCCATAATGAAGGGGTGAGAGACTTCAGTGAACTAAACCAAACCCTAAGGACCCAAAGGCCTAATGAGGAATGCTGTGACTATTTGACCATTCTTTTCTGTTTAACTTCATTTTTGCACAGTTGTGCTTAAATAAACTCCCTTTAGGTGCATCCCGTGCTAGGTATGCTGCTGCATTCACATGAGCAACAAATACAGAGGAAATTAAGCAGCAAAACTCAAAGATTTGAAGTGTGACCACAATCCAGTGGGGGGACCACAATCTAAGGGTGACATCCCTTACAAACTTTCCAATTTTACTTATAAATAATACCCAGCAAAATCATCATAATTAGAGTTCAAGATCTCCCATATCGTTCTTTTCACCCAACAAAGGTCATTTGAAAAAAAACTGAACTTAGTTCTAATTCTTGACACTTCTATTCTCCCTGATTCTAAATGCAAGCTGAAAATGTGAGGAAAATAACAGGATCCTCAGATATGCCCACAAGATATTTAATTGCTCAGCACGTCCCCACTCATCCCCACTGCTGTTTGTTTCTTCCTTCCTTCCTGACTACTATAATGGGATACAGCTGCTAAACTTTATTTCTTCCATATCACGTTTATAGAGCAATGACCTTTAGATACTAAATGTTAAGCTCCATGTTGGGAACAATAAGGCTTAATTTAATAATATAGGAGTTGAGTAATTCATGCTGTGAAATCTAAAATATTATGACACAATTGAGACGATGGGCTTAATTTCTAGGAAAAATAAGTATTACAAAGAAAAATGTTACCCTCAGCTAAATAAATAATTTATTTCTATTTTAATTTGACCTCTTTGATCGTAAGATTTCTTAAATCTCTGTTTCACTTTAAATGCTCAGATTAAAGCCTCTCATTGCCATTCTTCTGTTCAATCATTTATTTTCTTTGGGGGCTCAAGAACTCCTGATGATTTTGTTTTCTCTATGATAGTGGATTCTTTTTTACTACCATGCTGGAAGCCAAAAGATTAATCCTTTGGAATCTCAACGAATCACCTAATTAGTAACTTGCTAAAAATGAAATAAGTTAATTATGTGTAATTTCTTCATAAAGATCAAATGACAGGCAAATCACTTTCCTAAGGCTATCCTCTTCATTTGCAGCATAAATGAGAAAAACAGAAATCAAATAAAGTTTTTACTAGCATTGATAGCACCACAATACAATAATAGATTTCCAGGTTATTCTATTAGAAACATTAGCTCAGCATGAGTCCTTGCTTGTCAGTATTTAAGAAAATATCCTATCACAGAAAAAAGTTGATGAATATACTCCTAAGCCAATTCACTAAACTACACAATGACTCTCAAGCTAATTAAATTAAGCGAATATAAATTGAGTACCTACTAAGTACAAGGTAGTATGAATTCCTGCCCCACCACTTACTAATTCTGTAAGCCTTGGCAAGTCACTTAAACTCTCTAAGTTTTGATTTCCTTATCTATAGAATAGGAATAATACTATGTGGTAACTAGCAGGATTATAGTGAAGATGAAGTGAGAAAAAAATGCGTGTTTGGTATAACAAACACTGAAAAAATATGATTTTTTATTAAATAACACCCATCATAAGGGAGTAGATATATGTAATCAGAGGACCTCTCCATCCATCTCTGCTTCATCAACACTAAGCCGGATGTGAAACTAGCCCTTTCTAGCTTCCACACATACAGATACCTATCTGTGACAGGCATTGCATTCAGTTGGTTAGATCTGCTGAAGAACAGCTGATGGAGTGAAGGAGTCACATTATGAGGACGGTAATCTTCTGTCATTTCACCAGGCTCCTCAGTGTCCCCCTGTGCTATTCCTTTCCTCTAGAATTACCTCTGGATCTCCAAAGCATGCCGATCAATTCATTTCTAGTCTCGTCTCCAAAGGGACATAAATAAACCCATCAAGATTCTTCAGAAGAGGGGTACCTGGGTGGCTCAGTCAGTGAAGCATCTACCTTCAGCTCAGGTCATGATCCCGGGGTCCTGGAATCAAGTCCCACATGGGGCTCCCTGGTCGGCGGGGAGTCTGTTTGTCCCTCTGCCCTTCTCCCTGCTTGTGCTCTCTCTCTCAAATAAATAAATAGAATCTTAAAAAAAAAGATTTTTCAGAAGAAAAGACCAGTCATGTAACGGTTCTCATCTTCTACAGAAAATATTTATGGTTATAAATAGCATTTTTTTTCTTCTTGTGAATAATTATTTTTTATTATTAGAGATGGTAGTAAGAGTCAGAACACAATGCACCTAGAAATAATTAGTGAGTGGAGGAAGTGCAGGCAACTGATACATTAAATACTTTTCCAGAAAGTTTCGCCCATGAAGTAATGAAAGAGATGGGCTGTTACCATCAAGGACGGGCAGGTTCAAAGGCCAATTTGGGATTTATTTGGTGTTTGTATATTTCTGGCATTAGGAAACTAGAGTACATTAAAAGTTGGAGGGGGCGGAAGGAGGCAGATAAATTAACTGCAGGAGATTACCTGATGTCTCAGAAGAGAGTAGAGCAGGGCTGGATTAAGTGAAGACACGAGCTTTGAGAGGACCAGAGTTAGGCATATCTTCCTTTCAGACAGAAGTGAAGAAGGAGAGTAGGAGTAAAAGAGCAAAAATTTTAGGAAGGGGTCCAGTGTAGAGAATCCAAGCACATGGCCCCTTTGAAGCTTTTCATAGTTTTGGCTTAAATAAAATGATTGAGTCCATCTCAGATCCAAGGCTGCTTTGATGGCAAGGTATCTTTGTCATTATATATATAATATATATTACTCAGCCACAAAAAAGAATGACATCTTGCCATTTGCAACATGGATGCAGCTAGAGAGTATTACGCTAAGCGAAATAAAGTCAGAGAAAGACAAATACCATATGATATCTCATATGTGGAATTTCAGAGACAAAACAAGCAAAGGGGGAATAAAAGATAGAGACAAACCAAGAAACAGACTCTTAACTACAGAGAACAAACGGATGGTTACAGAGGGGAGGTAGGTGAGGGGATGGGTCAAATAGATGATGGGGATTAAAGGGTACATTTACCATGATGCAGATAAAATAAAATAAAAAAAATAAAAATAAAAAAAAATAAAATAAAATAAAATAAATGATTTTAAAAAGAGTATCTTCCTCCTGCTACACACCCCGTCATAAAGTCAATCAAAGTCTCTACCATGGGGTTGCAGTTAGACCATAATCCCATCTTCCTTCTTTCTGCTCCTCTCCCTACTTCCTAGATCAGTGTCCCAAAATGTGTCCTGGTAAGTACTAGTACTTAAAGATGGTCCATTTTAAAAGGCCAAATAAATTTGGGAAACTGTGTCACTTGCACATTCACATATTAAATACTCAGAGGAATCCTGCAGCAAGAAAGCTGTATGCTTTTAAGCCAACATTTCCCAAACCTATGTGTCTGTGGAAATGTGTTTGCAAAAATTCCACCCTCCAAAATTAAACAGAAACCCACTTTAATCATCATTGTACTAGAACTATTTTTCTCTTTCTTTCAGCTATTTTCTGTGTTCTGCCAAGGAGGCCCTACTAAAAGTTTTTGATTGCTGACTGGCAGTGCTGAACTTCTCCAGAGGTCAAGCACCATTTGTTGAGTGGTCTGTGGCCCACTCCATACTCTTAGAGGAATGGAGAAAGAAAGCAGAAGGGAGCTTTCTGGTCTGAAAACTCTGCCCAATTGGTGGCCATTATGGATATTTTCATCACACACACAAAAAAAGCGATTTGCAGAACATTTGTCATTTCACCCTCTTCTTGATACATTCAAATCGATTAATTTTCTTAAAATTTGGCACCCAGAAGAGAACATAACAGATATAGTTTAACCAATGTAGAGGAAAACACAGCTATTGTTTCTCGTCTTGACTCTCTTCCATTAATGCAGACTAAGATCTGAACATTACATTTTAGCAGACTTATTGCTCTGTAGACTAACATTTAGCTTAATGCAAATAAATAACAATAATACTTTATTTTTAGAATTTCCATACTAAGTACTGCCAAAGCCACATCATGGTAGACCTTAACAAGTAGGGAGGAGCCGAGAAGAGTTCTTATAAGGCGTGTCAGTCTCATGAGAATGCAAAGCCAGATGCTTGCTGGACAACATTCTGGGATCCTGAGGCAGCTGATAAGACCACTTCTAAGTAACAGCGGTCTTGGAAAAGTCTTGGAGAATTGATCAGTGCTTAATCCCAGGGAAAGTGAAATGCAGGAAGAATAAAGACTGGAGCACATGCTGGCCAGTAGTCAAAGACACCTTTCTATTTATCCTAATGGGTCTTCAGATCATCCCTAGGCAAACTCTACAAATTCTGGGTCCTCTCTCCTTCTTTGGTGGCTTCTACACCCTTAGTGCCCTTTGGCTCTTTACCAGCTATTCCACCTTCTAAGTCTCATGTGGGGTTCTGTCTCCTGTGTCCACTCCCTAAAGTTGGTGTCCCATCCTGCTTGGGTACTGGGACTCATTTCCACATCGCTCTATTCTCCGTCCATTTTCATTGGTTTGTCATTGTTACCACTGTAACGTTATGGTCGTGACTCCCACATTGTCTTTTCACACAAGTATATATGAGATGTTTCTACAGGAACATCTGGAAGGAACCTCCTATCTGATATACGTGAAACGTCACCTTCACTTCCAAACTTAAACATCCTTCCCCTTACCATCCTGATGGGTATGCACAGTTTCACCGGTTTCCAAGCCTGTCACCCTGGTCACCACCCTGTCCCCACCCTGCACTCCTCACCAGGTCCTCCCATTCAGTTTTCTACCAAAGTATATCGTGCTTCTAGACAAACAGATCTGGGTCTCAATTATGCTTCAGTGTCTTCTCAGTTCCTAGCTGTATGTGCAGTCTGCTTAACTCACAGAATCTTACTTCTCTCATCTGTAAGAAAATTCAGGCCTACTAGTTAGTGGTAGAACCAGAGCTTGAACATAGATTGTTAACATTCTCTTTGAATTTTTTAAAACCGGGCCATTGTGCTCATAGCTATTCTTCCCAGGTTTGAATCAATCGCAAATTTGATAAGTTTGGTTTGATGTTATTATTAGAGTCTTTGATAAAAAAATGTTTCATAGGAAAGGGACAATAGTAATGGCTTAGGGCTGCCTCTTAAGACCCTCACTCAGTTGACTATTTCTACAGCAAAAATGCACCTCTTCAAGGTACCTAAAGGGCAGAAAAAGATGATAGAGCTGTAAGTTAAGATCTGAGGTAGTAATTAAAGAAAAATTATCAGAGATATTAAGAATCACATGTCAAGACCAGGGTCCAGAAGTCAGAGAAGTTATAACAGGCTCTGCCCTCCTCCACATCTTCCCCCCAGGCAGGGGTGACTGAACACTTGCACCCATGGCTGTGAGGCCAGGATGCTGCCAATCATACCCTGTATTACAAATACACTGCAAGCTGCTTGCAAAGTTTAATAGCTCTCCCTAAGAAAGAGTAGCTTCACAGATAAATTCTACCCTTATTCCATTAAAAAAAAATTATCCTTTTGTAATTCTTCTCAAAGTACTCAGATTCACTCTGTTATCTATGGTCAGGGCAGAGGATCTGATATATGTACTTTTGTGTAGGATGAGCGTGCTCAAGCCCTTGGAAATGACCAACCAGCCACGAGTCATCAGAAAACTTATTTCTTTTCAGCCCAGTCTTATTCTGTTTTATTTTTCTTCCCAGTTTCAAGGCGGGGAGAGGTCAAAATCAGGAGACTTTATAAAGGTAGTACATTCACCTTTTCTCTTGGTCTTTGTCTATTTAATTTGGGGTCAAAATTGCATACAGAAAGAAGAGCTAGTGAACTTAACTAGGGTTTTGAGTTCAACTCCAGATTTTGCTAGAACAGATTTTGCCAAAAGGCCTTGCTAAATCAAGTTAAAGTTACAGCATCTATCAGGTTCTCTACTATGTTTGCCCCAAGACAGCTGAGGGACATGGTGCCCTCCTGCAGGCTGGCTTTATATCAGTAGCAATTTTCAAATGGTGTATGAATGCATGAGGATGGGTGCTTCTCCTCCAATGACTATCATCTGCCAATGAGAATCTTATCAAACCTATCGCTCCTATCAAAAAAAGAAAAAAATACTCCTGGAGAGATTTATTCTTAGTAAGACACTTGACTGCTTCATTAATTACTAAGTATTGATAAAGGAGTTTGATCAATTTTATAATTTTTACAGTGATTAAAGTCAGGCTTTTGCAGACCTGGGGTTTCTGGAATCTGCTCTCTCTCACTTTATAAATGGCCAATAATGGTAGTCCTTGTCATTTTACATTCGTGACTGAGAGACCAAGATGGAGACTTGGAGCAGCTGGGTATTTTCATTGAGCCTGACTGGTCTGGAGACTCAAAAAATGAGGCTAGTCACAACTCCCAGCTACATTAGTTGCTGAATTAATAGAATGCATGATTTTGTTTTAAATGATGAGTTAAAAGTTATATCACTGATCTGTATTCTTTGCTCAGAGCTCCTTACAGGCAATGAGAGGCTCTTCTTTTCTTCACCGATTTTATTTATTTATTTGAGAGAGAGAGAGCATGAGTGGAAGACAGACAGAGTGAGAGGGACACGGACAAGCAGACTCCCCACTGAGCAGGGAGCTCCATCCCATGACCCTAAGATCATGATTCAAGCCAAAGTCTGATGCTCAACCAACTGAGCCACGCGGGTACCCCTCTTCACTTATTTTAGATTCCAGTGTCCTTTCTCTGATACTTGTTTTTCCTTTTTCCAGTTTTGAAATCCATTTGCTTTGGAAGAGAACACTGATGGAATAAATGAGTGGAGTAGCCCACCCTGCTTCTGTCCTATTGTTAAACTGACACCACGTTCTCATCCTGACCCATCCTCATTATTTTTGTACCAATATACTTAAATATTTTTTCCTAAAAACTTTTGATATTTTTCATAAGCTTCAGCTTATTTACGCCTACTAGACTCTCCACAATTTTTCTTACAGTTCATTCTCTCAAGGTCCTTCGCTTTCTGAACAACTCACTCCTGCTAGTGTTGATGGCTGATAAAGGCTTCATGTATCAACTTTTTAGGAGAGCATTTGAATTTTCACAACTGTTTTCAATCCCCTAACCTGAGTGCGTGATACGAGAATTTCAAGTATTCTTTTTTTTTCTAAATCAGTTTTTTTTATTTTATTATGTTATGTTAATCACCATATGTCACATCATTAGCTTTTGATGTAGTGTTCCATGATTCATTGTTTGCATATAACACCCAGTGCTCCACGCAGAATGTGCCCTCATTAATACCCATCACCAGGCTAACCAATCCCCCACCCCCTCCCCTCTAGAACCCTCAGTTTGTTTCTCAGAGTCCATAGTCTCTTATGGTTCGTCTCCTCCTCCGATATCCCCCCCTTCATTTTTCCCTTCCTGCTATTTTTTTTTAACATATAATGTATTATTTGTTTCAGAAGTACAGGTCTGTGATTCAACAGTCTCACAGAATTCACAGCGCTCTTGCAGAGACTATAAGGAAAGAATTTTGGCGGAAGAGAGTATTTTCCTAAAGTACCACTAATCACAGAACAAATACATACTTATTTATACATAAGTCTCTCATTCCTATATATAAGACGAGAAAAGTTAATAAAAGAAAATGCAATGCACATTTATCTTAGAAGACTGTGGATGGCTTTGAAATGAAGGTAGGAGTAGCTTCAAGTAGAAAATGCTAACTAAATGCAGGCATTCTAATGAACAATATATTATGTTGGTTAGAAGGTTAGTGTCTAGAGTCAGACAAACCTAGATTCAAGTCCTCACTCTGACTCTTAGGAGCTGATGGTCCTCAGACAAATCACATAACTGGCAGCTTGATCTCTACCTTTATTAGATGGGCATAAGGATCACAGTCCCCTGATACAGGGCTATCATGAGGATTAATGAGATAAATTAAGGAAAACACTAACAATAGTTTCTAGAACATGGTAAAAAGCCAGTGAATATTACTGTTATGAGTGTGTATTTTTTCAAGTAGAAAAACATGGCAAGACTCTCCAAGTCAGCTTTGGAGTTTTAGCATTCCTGAAGGTTTCCATAGCTTGTCTGATCAACAAAAGGAAAATTAGCAATTATTTCTATAGAAATTCTAAAATGCATTAGTCTGTTTCTTCATTCATTCATGTTTTCTTATATTTTTATTCATGCATTCTCCCATTCAGCATGTATTAAACATGTATTATATTAAAAGTTGAAATACAGTGGTAAACATTCTTCCTGTTCCCAAAGAACTTACTGTCTAGTCTAGTCATGTCATTGCGGAACAGGAGAAAGGCTAAGTGTAAAAGCCAAGTATAAGAAGACATCTACCTCACCACATTTCATCTCTCCATTAACAAAATCAATCACTTCATTCCCATTTGGATAGATTTTGTAAGGAAAAAAAATTCCGTTTCCATTGATGGATGAATGGATAAGCAATATGGGTAACACAGACACACAGACACACACACACACAGAGGAATATTATTCAGCTATAAAAAATGAAATTTTGATACATGCTACAACATGGATGAAACTTGAAAACAATATGCTCAAGAGTGGAATAAACCGGACACAAAAGGACAAGTATCATAGGCTTCCATTTATACGAGGTTCCTAGAACAGGCAAATTCAGAGACAGAAAGCAGAATAGTGGTTACCAGAGGCTGGGTGGGAGCAGGGAAGGGAAATGGAAGTCCTTGTTTAATGGAGTCTAAGAGTTACAAAGTTTCAGTTCGGGGAGAGGAAAAAGTTCTGAAGAGGGATGACTGTGATGATTCTACAACCACAAAGTGAGTGTACTTAATGCCACTGAACTACATACTTAAAAATGGTTAATGGTAACTTTTGTTGTATGTATTTTACCACAAAAAAATTACACATTCTGTGAATTCAACAATGAATATAGGTGGAAGCTGTGACTAATTTTTGTAGCTGGAAGTTGTGACTAGTGCAATTTTCCCACTATAACATAAGGAATCTTAGCTGTTACCTGACTGCCTGAAAAAGTATCAATATTTAGACAGCAATAAGAACAGGGGCTATGTTTGCTTGCCAAGTTCTTTGTAAGTGGGGCAAAACATTTGCATGCCTTCCTCATCCTTGAACTCTCCTCCACCAAGATATATTATTCTCTCGCCTTAAGAGGGGAAGAAGCTGGGCTGGTGGTGAGGGAGACAGAATGCATGGATTTTGCCCATTGGGCTAAATCCAACCGTCTCCAGTTTGACGAAGATGTACATGATATTCAGAAATATCAAATCAACATTTCATACTACAGTAAATAAGTTATATGTAGTTACTTTTAAGTATTCTAATTTCACTCCTCTAAAACCATTTGAAATGTTGATGTTCTAAAAATCTGGAAGCTGCTTTCCCACAACTGTGCAATTATCTACAGCCACAGACAGAATTTTAACAACCCATTTTCCCTATGTGATATTTGTACTATTTCAAACAAGGACAATACTGAAGTGTATCTTTGTTTAGCCAACTGAATCTTCATTAACAGGAAATTTATATATATCTTAAAAATAATTGTTTAATATTGGGGATAGTTTAAAAGATTTTTTTCTTTGAAAAACAAATGATACATCAGAAAATGCATGTTTCCAAGGGACAATATAATCTTCACACATAAAAAAATAAGCTTTAGAAAGATTTAGTGAAATTTATATAAGGAAAAAGTAGAGATGTTTATTAAGGAAAAACTCAAGTGTTGTAGAATACAGCTTTAACCTTTAGAGTTGATGTCTAGGGAAAGATTATGCCTTCCTACAGATTACACTTTAATGCCACAGTAAGAGATAAAAATATAAGGCACAGCATGGTGTACCTTACACTTTTTTAATAAGATGCCAAAAAAATGTTTAAAATGTATATACAATTGCTTCCTAGCATAAAATAATATAAACATTCTAATAGAACAAATTTTAATGATATGGTTAATCACCCTTAGTAATTCATGGAGCAGATGTACAATGAGCACCTTCTGCACGTCAGGCCCTGTGAAGTATCTTGGAAAGCTGGGCTGAGCAAAATTAAGGGTGCTTCCTGCTCTCCTGGAGCTGAAGATCTAGCTGTCCACCTGATACACCTCACTTCTTTTTATGGTATGGACAGTTTCCTAAATCCAAAGTTATGTTTTTCTGGCCTCTTAATTTCCATTTCTCTAGACAACACATTCATGGTCAAATTTTTACCATCCATGAACTAACAAATGTACAATCATTTACTTTCTGAGCTAAAGAAAAAAGTTCCTAGACTACAACTAACATTAATTTCAATAACTTCTAATGTTTTGAGGAATGGTAAAATAACTCTCTCTTAATTTAAGAGCAAGGAATTTATTGAATTAGGCTTTTTATGGGGAATAGAAATATGACTGGGAATGACAGAGATATAAATACATGATTAGAGGATATTCTATTGCTTTTTAAAAACTATTTAATTTTACTACTCTAAATTATTTGTTATAAAAGGCTTCAGGCTAGGATGATAGATAATTGAAAACTTGGAAAAGAAATGAATCTACTTAAATGTATTTCCCAAACTCAGTATCTTTAGATTAAACAACCATTCACAGATTTCCAAAATTTGCCCAAGGAGTGAATAATAATACTGGACATCACTTTATTAAGTAAAATTGGATGCACAGACTATAATCAAATTCAAAGATAATATCAAGCATTTAATATTAAACAGAGGAGTTGTTACAGAAACTGCTAATTATCCTCCAATATTAATTTTCCCCCTCTTGTATGGATATAGACATTTAGCTGGGCACTTGGTTATCCAATCTCCCTTATGTGACCATGTAAGTTTCAGCCATTGATGTATTTCATATATAATGGACTTCAGAGAGAGTGCCTTAAAGGAAAGAGCCCAGCCTTTCTCATTATCTTCTCTTTGCTTCTGCCTGAAAATTGGATATAATACCTGGAGTTTAACATGCTCTTTGAAATTACAAGGTGAATACTAACTATTGAGAATGGTAAAACAGAAGAAGTCTGGCTTCCTGACTCCTTGGAGCTCTGCAACAGCCTTCAGAGTTTACCTTCAATCTTCTTTTATGGAAAAAAAGAAATACATCTCTATCTTGTTAATCATAGTCTCTGTCCCTCAGAGCTGAAGCTAATCCAAACTAATACCGTATTTGGTACTGTATTTAAAAATAGGGCGCTATGCATTACAGAACAGAAGTTTATGGAATTGCCTTTAGTAGACACCAGGCCCTGAAGCCTGGGCTAATACAGGCTTGGAAAGCTGGGACTTTTGCTATCTGTAGCAAAATGTTTGATCATATTGTCAACTGCTATTCCTTGGAAGGCAAATCGGATGCCAGATGCCAACTGGGACTTTCACTATTAGAAGAAATATTAGGAAATACTCAAATGCTGATGTGCTTTGGCTCTTTCTTGCTGTGTTCAGCAGTCCTCAAGAGAGAGACAAACTCAGTCTAGGACTAGCTAGCCTGCAGGCTGAGATAAAAATAAAACCACTTTAAAATGGCAGGTGCTCTCTGCTTATGTTGGCAATCTGAACTAAAGGAGAATCCCCAATTTATGAGCTTGAAAAGATTAAAAAAAAAAAAAACCTGTATCCTAAAGCACGGTAATTATAAGCCATAGCTGCCAAGAGGTATACTTAGAAAAGAGTAAAACTGTGGTCCAAAATGTCTTTTTATTACCTTCAGGTAAGAGTTAAGCTGGAAAAAAATTTTAAAAAAAGAAAAAAAAGAAAAGTTGCAAGAAATAGGCTTCTTATTGATTAGGACTTGCTATATTAAGATTTAACCCATATTTGATGAAAATATATGATTTCTAGCAGAATTCTGCCAGGTACTACATAACCATGGATAATAATAAATGAAAATAAAACAACAACAATGACAACAACAAAAGAGCTGTCTACCAGATAGTGGGAAACAGTTCTTTGGCAATAATCAGATTTAGGCTGTTGTCATTCAATCAAGGGTTATTCTTTCTCAAGGCCTCAAAGTTGAAAGGAGGCATTAAGAGTTGAAAGTCTGGGGGAGAGCAGGAGGTGTGGGGGCATAAGCAAATTCTCTTGAAGAGAGATCAGAGGGGCACACATCCACTGGGAAAGTGGCAGGAAACAGAGCTAAGTAGAAGGATGGAGTCACTAGGCTTAAAGCTGTATCAAGAACAGAAATTTAGATGTGGTTCCCTGCACAGAGAACCACCTTAAAGGAAACAGATTAGAAGACTACAATGTTTCTGAGGAATTACATTGCCAAGGAAACCACAAACATGACCTGCAACAATCTGTGTCCATTCAATGAGTAAAGCAGTCTGGACATCCACATCTGTATCAACAGGAAGTCAGCTATGAAAGCACGCAGCCCATGAGAAGGGTCTCTTCAAGATGGTCAGGTAGAACAATGGACAAGGAGGATCTCTCAGAGAGTGAAACCTAGGGTCACGGAGGGCATTAGGAAGGGGTCGCTTGCTCTTCCTAAAAAGATTTAAAAATTACTATAGACCAGTGAAGGTTATATTTCTTATACTTTTATTTTTCATGGGAGAAATGTATATTGCAGTTATCAGTCTTCAGTTTATACCTCATTCAACCAGAAGGAACCAAATCTTGACCTGATGTAGAGGGCGACACAACATTCAGGGATATGGATGTGAGCTGGATGCAATAACTAATGAGATTTTGGATTGCTCTCACTTGAAGAAACATAAAAATGTTCTATGTATGGGAAGAAGGGTGAAAATTGATATTTCTGTAGATTAACAGTGGTAGACACTGCCAGTTTTTCTGTTTTCAAAAACTATGATTAACTAAAACTTCTGAAATTCTTCATGCAATAAGAAGCTTTCTTTTTCTAAACCTATCTGACACAGCACATTTGTGACATCCTAATCCAGAAAGCAAAATCTGTCTAACATTGAGCAAAAACAAACTTCTGTCAAATAAAAAAAATAGCAGCAACTTTAAAAATAATGTAATATATAATTAAACACAAGCGTTATGTTAAAAATCTTTTATTTTGTTCATTTGCACTTTTAAAAATAAATCCTGGCAAATTTTATTCTCTCTCTCCCATTCCCTCATCATGATAGTTCTTATTTTGTTCTCAGGTAATTTACCTCAGGTCACATCTCTTCCATGATACCTGTGAAAGTTCTCCCTTCTGAAATTCAGTTATGCTTTAAAACTTTGGTTTTTTTTTTAAACTTAATTTAATTTTATTAGGTTATGTTAGTCACCATATAGTACATCATTAGTTTTTGATGTAGTGTTCCATGATAAAACTTTGTTTTTATAAAGAAGTCTAAGATCCACTTTGTTTTTCCTATTATTTTCTCTCTATACCACCTTACAAGAGCATTTTTAACCTTTGAGATTGTTCCTATCTAGATAAAAAACATCTTTGTTTCCTTTCTGATTTTTGCTTCTGTATTTCTAACTTTCCACTTAATGACATTAGCCTTACATCATTACCCAGTGTTTTATTATTTTCTAATGCTGCCTTATTGTCTTTCTAATCCTTGCCTCCCTTTATGGAATCTAGGGTTTTCATTATTTGGATACAAGAAATACCTCTTTTTCTTCCTGCATTCTGATCGCCAAATCATTACTTAAATTAGTGTTTCTCTAAGTGTGGAGAGAAAACTGCAGGCTTGAGACAACTTAGGAAAGAGTTCAGGAGATCAACAAAATAGAATTACCATAAGACTCAGCAATTTCACTCCCAGGTATATATTCAAGAGTAAGAAAAACCTACATGCATGCAGAAACTTGTACCCAAATGTTCACAGCAGCAATATTCCTAACAGCCAAAGAGTGGACAATCCAAGGTCCATCAACTGATTAATGGCTAAAAAAATGTAGTATATCCATACAATAGACTATTATTTGCACATAATTATGTAGGAATAAAGTAGTGATACATGTTAAAAATTGAATAAACCTTAAAAACATTACGCTACATGAAAGAAGCCAGTCACAAAAGACAACCTATTATGTGATTCCATTTATATAAAATGTCTAGGGGCACCTGGGTGGTTCAATCGGTTAAGCGTCTGCCTTCAGCTCAGTTCATGATCCCAGATGGAGCCCCGCAACAGGCACCCTGCTCAGCAGGGAGTTTGCTTCTCCCTCTCCCTCTGCCTGCTTGTGCTCACTCTCTCCCTCTCTCTCTCTGCCAAATAAATAAAGAAAATATTTTTTAAAATAAAAAGTAAAAAAACAAAATGTCTAGAATTGGCAAATCTATACACAGAAAGTAGATTAGTGGTTGTCTAGGGCTGGAGGTATTGTAGGAGAACTGCAGACTGGCTCCTAATGAGTTTGGGGTTTCTACTTGGGGTCATGAAAATGACCAAAAATTCGCCTCTTTCCCACACCTTATTCCCTAAAAAAGACTTGAAATTTCACCACTGCAGATGTATCCTTTTTAGGGTCTTGAAGGCCAGAGAGCCTTACAAATTCCTTATGATTGTAAAATTCCCTTGGGGAGTTAATAATGATTCTTAATTTTTTGAAGGATGGCTAGTTGCTGAGATGGGCAAGTGGGAAGCCAAAAGAAAGAAGCATTTTAAAAAAGTGAGAATTTAGCAAAGGCTCTATTTGATTACTTCCTAGATGAGCCAGACTAGACAAACTCATTTACTTGAATCTATGATCTTCTTTAAAATCTCAATAATGGAAAAGAGAAAAATGCACACACTCAGAAAGAATTTACTTCCTAGTTCAAAGAGAGAAGTTGATGTATAAATAATGGAATGCCCAAAGGAAAAACCAAACAAATGGGCAAACAAAATAAACGCTGACAGACCTGCATGATCACAGGCACTGGCTTCCATATTGGTTTTCTTCCTGCTCATATAGTATTATTATTTGAATTCTCAGAAGTTTTTAAAAATAAGTAGCCTACAATAATTTCCTCTCTTTTTTGGCCATAGAGAATTAGGAATGCAAACAGAAATACCAATTATATTTATTGGGAAAAACAAACACACTTTTCTCTGGTTTGTAAAGAAATACTATGAAAAAACTTCTAGAATGATCTTTCGTTTTCACTTATACTTGTGGCGGCCAAGGAGGGATGCTTGTCACATATTCCTGTTTGAGGATCAGGGTCGGCTGGTGAAACTAGAGTCCAGAGATGGCCTTCTACTGAGGCCATGGGCCCCCAGCCTGCTCTAATCAACTACTAACTATGGCAACAGGACCAGGGTCCAGCCATTTCCATTTGGTGATAGATGCTAACAGGCAATTTTGCGAGGGACCATGCCAACACTGCCAGCACTCTGGGGCTCTTCCTACTCAATCCCCTTCTTCCCCCTGATACCCTCCTTGGGTATCAGACCTGCTCTTCCTCTTTCATCCCTGTATCCTTCAGAGGCATTCTGTCCAGTAGGTCTTTCAAATGTCTAATTCCATCCTAACCTCTGCTTCTTAGAATACCTAAATAGACACATTACTCATGAAAAAAAAAGCATAAATTTCTTCCTTTTTTCTTATTTTTTTGATAAAACATTATAAAATCAATGATTAAAATAATGTGTAGAAATACTTATGTTCCTCAAGTAGTAACTTGACACATATCACATATTTGTAGCAGATATATGAGTTTTAAAATTTATTTTAAAATTTGGCTGGTTTTTTCAACTTAAGAGTGTTTTAGATATGGAAAATACTTTCTAAAAATACAGAGAAATCATATTTAACCTACATATTTGTAGAGTTATCTATATTATTTCCAGTGTCAAAACATTATGTTCTTTTAGTCTACTGATTTTAAGGTAGCAAAATTAATATAAGAAAGCAGAAGATGCCAGTGATAATAGCCACAGCATTAAGACAATTCTTGCAAGTCAAAGAGTTTTTATAATTCCATGATTTTTCTTCTTTGAAAAACTACTTAGTTCTATCTTAAATCTGAATATTCCCAATGCAAGCCATTCAGAGAGCCAGAAAAAAGCAAAGGCATGTAGAATATCACAATAACTGTAATTAGCCCGCATCCTAGGTCTAAGCAAATTTTACTTCTAGAGATATATAAAGGTCTTTGGAATTTGGGGCTATGTAATGAATACTTTCTTATCTCCAACAGAAAAACAGTTTCTGATGAAGTTAATGTATCCAATTTCATTGTGCAATTCCCTTCCTCTTCTTTGCCCTTTTCTTTTATGCATATAATTGGAAAACAAACTAATACAACCAAAAGCACTTTGGGAATTGGACTGAAAAAGAAATGTGTCTCTCCTTATTAATGTTCTCATAATGGAAAGAAATGCTTTTTTAAAAATGTACTTTTTTAAAGTGGGGGATGAATTTGCATAGAATAGCAAATACTGATCTAAATATTTACATGGGCAGGTAGTTGTTTTTGTATAATCAAATCCTTTTTAAGAAATTAATAACTTAGGAAGTTTCTAGATTAACTCACTACAATTAAGGATGGGCCAATCCTCTGAAGCTGAAAAAGAGAAAAACAATATAATGTTTTATATAATATAATAATATTATAATATTGAACCAGGGTAAAACAGTAGAAGCACAAAAGAAAAAAATACATATATATGTACAAAAATTAATTGGTAGGTTTGGAAGCAATAAAAGAAAAATGAATTCTAATTGTTACATAATGTTAGCCAACCCAAATCAAATAAAATATTTTTACAGGAATCTCTAAGGTTCTAAGTTGTGATTTCCTCATTTCTCATTCTGAAGTTTAATAAATTGTTAGTTGGTCAGAAAAAGTTGTCCTTTGCCATTTGCAATAGCACGTTCTGCATGGAGCACTGGGTGTTGTGCGCAAACAATGAATCATGGAACACTACATCAAAAACTAATCATGTATGGTGATTAACATAACATAATAATAAAAAAAGAAAGATCTATGTTTATGAAAAATGTACTCCCTAATTTCATACTAAACTTAAATGCAGATGCCTGATTTTTTAATTTATTTGTGCTATCTATATATACGGAATAGTTGAAATCTTTGTAATATTGGCGAAATTTCCTTTAAAAAAAATCACAGAGATGCATATTACACAAAAGGTGGGGAACTCAAGTATTCCAACATTAATAACAATGTTCAGCACTATGTAAATGTAGATGATGGTTAACTTTCATTTTATTTGTAAAAAGACAATAAGTAGTTTATCTCCTAACCCCCTCCAACCTTAGTATAGTTGGACCAGGAGTATAGTTTGGATGGAACAAAGACCAGGAGGAGATTACAGTTAGGTCATACTTTCAAGCTGGAAGTACATCTACTCAGAGGTTATATGTGAACTAATATTTTTAAAATACATTTTATTTTAGAGCAGCTGCTTTGCTTTGAGTCAGTGTCCTCCACTTGTCTATTTCTGAGAGGCACTGTGGTCCCCAGATCAGAGACTGATTGGAATTTTAGTTTCCAAGAGCTGGTTTTAGATCAGTAGACTCCTGACCCTTGTTATACCCCGTGGGTGATACGGCAAAAAGAGCATCTGGCAAAGACTTGAGAGATTTGGGAACTGAGTCAGATACCATCCAGAAAAACCAAGAGAGGACATGCAAGTGAGGGGGTTAGGTCACAGTCTTGTTGATTCTGGAGGAGGGATGACAGGTCGCTGCACGGACAGACACTGTCAGTACGTTTATGATGCGCAGGTCAGAACTAAGTTTTAGGGAAACACTGCCAAATGGACCCCACAGTGTAGAAGGGGAAGGAGGAAGTGTGGAATAGGGAAAGGGTAAGCTCTAGGCTTTCTGTCAGGCAGACTGGTGTTATCCTTGGCTCCTGTTTGTTTATCACAACCCCTATCCCACCGGTGGGCAGGTCCTGTTGATCAGGACTTGGTCATTTCCCACTCCCTCCGCTGCTACCTCCCAGTCTCTACCTTCCTTTATCTGGATTACTGCAATAGTCTCCACTGTGAGCCCTCATTCGATTATACTCTTTTCTGAAAACTGCATCCTGAGAGATCATTTTAAAATGTAAATCAGATTACGCCACCCCCCTGGTCCAATCTTCAAAGGCCTTCCCATTTCACTCAGAGTAAAAGACTCCTCACCACCCAGCTCAACTGCCCCCATTCCTAAAGCCAAGCCGGTCTCCTTTCCGCAAGCATCACACACACCCACCATCTGTACCTGTGTCCGCACTTGCCGTCCTCTCTACCAGGGATGCTCTTCTCCCTGATCTCCTCACCCCCTTGAGCTCTTTGTCCAAATGCCATCTTGTCAACGGAGGCTTCCTCTGGCCAACTTACGGTAAGAGGTAATTCTCAACAACCCTCCCATAAGAACTTCCCATCTTTCCTGGATTTATTGACTCCACAGTATACTCATTTTACCAATCTGTTATTTTGACTGGAATGTAACCTTTTGAGAGCCAAGTATTCTTTCTAACTTGTTCACTGTTCTAGGATGAATAATAATGACAGGTTTTAGTAAATATTCACCAAACAAAATTATCTAAATCCTGTCTCTACTACTTTTTAGTTGTACATGTAATACACTTAGATAAAAAATTGCATCTGATATAAATAAATTACTTTATCTTCAAGACCCTGGGAAGTTATACCTCTCAAATATGACAATGGAATATCGTATGCTAGCACAATCACTATCCCTTACCTAAATGTTTTGGGGGTGATGGGCATATGGTAGAAGCTGACAATCTATGTGGGAATAGAAAGTCCTATAGCCCCTTGTGCATGTAATCATTAAGTATATCCATAAGGGACCACTGATTAACTTATTCAATGAATAGATAGACATTGAGAATCTATTATGTGTCAGACATTTTTTTCTAAATATTCGAGATACATTAGAAAACAAAAAATAAAAACCTGGCCTCTTCGTGCTTACATTCTGCTTCCAGCAAGAAACAATCCATACAGTAAATAAAGAAGGATGTAAAATGTCAGAGCATGAGTAAGTGCTGTGGGAGGGGAGGGAAGAAAGTGGACTCGAAAGGGCGTGGGGAGTGGGGAAGGGGTGGTGTGCTGGAGTCGGGGGCAAGGACCCAGTGGTCCCCCTGGAGAAGGTGAGGCCTGGGCCAAGTCTCTAAGGAGGACTACATGAAAGGTCAAAAAACAAACTGCAAATCCACAAAAAATGGAAGGGTCTAGAAATAGAAACACAGGGGCAGAAGCAACCCCATGGGTGGTTGTTGGGTGAAGCAGGAGGGGTAGGAGGGGATTTGGGGAGTTAAAGGGATGATCTTAGAGCTGGAGGCTGGTGATGGCTGCAGCACTGTATACATTTACTAAAACTCACTGAACTGTACACTTGAAATAGGTGATTGTAGCATTTGTAAGTTTTATCTTAGTAAAGGTATTGAAAAGAGAGAGAGGGAATAAAGGGAGTAACATTAGAAATTATAAAATAAGCATGTAGAAGGCTTGGAAATTGTAATTAGGAAACTGTAAAAGTAGTTTCTGGTATTACTTCATCTGTACATTAAACCAGATGTCTGATTATAATTTTATGTGATGTCTCGAATCCAGGATATATAAAACCCTACAATGGGTAATTCTGTGTGTCAACTTGGATAGGCTATAGTGCCCAGTTATTCAGTCAAACATGACTCTAGGTGTTGCTGTGCAGGTATTTTGCAGATATGGATAACGTCTCAATCAACCAACTTTAAGTAAAGGAGACTATCCTTGACATTGTGAGCCTCATCCAATTGGCTGAAAGGTCTTATGCGCAGAACAGAGGTTTCCCCAGATGGAGCTCAGAGTAGCTATAAAATTAGTAAGAGAATCATACAAATAATATAAAATGACAGCTTTATAAAGGTGAGACCAATATTGCTGTGAAAGGAAAAACAATAAATTCCACGAGGGACACAGATTATGTCTTCTTTTTTGTCATGGTATATGGCCAGTGTCTAGCATAAAACCTGGGTTATACTAGGGGCTCTATAATCTCTTTGTATATAAATGAATGAACTTAGATCCCAGTTTTATAACAGAAAAGATAAAACCATCAAAATATGTTTGGAAGGAAAGTCCTTCTTGAGAGCAGCCACCCCCTTCCAGGAAGACTGGCTCTGGAACTTTCTTAGCTCTTCTCTTCAGCCCACAGCTCCTTTTCCGTTCAAATGAAAGCAACAGGGTAATAATAATAAAAAAATACCATCCCTGAAAAAGTTAAGAAATTTACAAATCCTTCTGTTCTCTCATGACCATGGGCTCTGGCCTGTATCAGAAAGTCTATTACCAGGTAAACAGCCAATAAATAAATTTACTCTGATTATTAAAATTAACAGTCTTATCAAAAGTAATTCCAGTTGGGTGGTAGAGGAAAAAAAATTAAAGCAACCAAAATAACTCTTCCTGAGGAAACATCCCAAATAAATAATCTCTTTCTTTTTCTGTTTATTCCCAAGAAAGAACAAGATAAAAGAATTCTTGGTGCTTCAACATCTGATCACGAGTGTTCCAGAGGAGAACTAAGACTTTTTCTGGGATTAGCAGGGTGCAAGCATGGAGGGATAATCTCCACGCTGGTAGGAAAGAGCAGGAAAGAATAGGAGCTACATGGCCGGGACTTCACTTCAAAAAAAACAAAGTGTGTACACGTTCAGAAGTCTGTAATTGAGTACACGAGGCCAGCAAGCCTTTAGTTAAGGCTTTCACCTAGTAAGAAAACAATTTATTTTTTACCAAGGAGGAAGGAATGCTTTGATTAGTGGAGAAGTTGGTCAGAGACTTTAGAGGAGCACATGGTCTGAAATCTTACATCTTCCTTGATGAGTTAAATAAAGACTCCATGTGGATTGGAAAGGGAGTCAGCACTGAGCATACCCTGGAATCAGACCCTGGGTTTAACAGGTTATGCTGGCAGTGTTTACAACCATTATTTAAAGTTCTACTGCCTTTCAATGGATGAAGAAGATAAATTATTAAAATGATCTATCAACAAGTGAAGCCACGATCCCAAGCCAGGAGTGTGTTTTTCAAAGTCATATTTTAGGACAAGTCAATTTTCTTTCTACTCTACTAATGTTTCTTAAGATGTTTTTATTACAACATCTACAACTAACTTTAAATTTTTCAGCACAGACAATAGGAAGCATGTGTGTGTGTGTGTGTGTGTGTGTGTGTGTGTGTGTGTGTGTGTGTGTTTAATTTACAATTTAGAGACAGCTAGCATTCTACTCTGAAAGCCGCGTGCCAGAGGTGGTCACGAGCAGCCATTGCAGAGGAGGCTACTGGATTTCTGCTCTCTGTTCCTCTAACCAACTTACTAAATGCCAAACTGGGTTTTCTTTGGTGAAATGAGTGCTTTGTTTATCAGCATAAATGTTAGATAAATGTTAGGAAAGATATCTCAGTGGTGAAATTAAAGATATTAAGAATATGTAGTTTGGCAAAACATCTTTTAGAGACACTCACAGCCTGTGCGTAGACAGGATAAGACAAGTGAGGCCGATGACCTGAAGCCTTGGACATGGTTCTGGGATCTTGATCACTTAGTGATCCTGTGCCAGCCATCAGCTTGGGAGACTTTCTGTTGCTTGGCACTGGCTGAGTGTAGCTGAATCCTGCTTCTAAAATACTGCGAAAGCTGCCCAAAGAGAACATTTTAGGCAAGGTATAGCAAGTCAGAGAGCTAGGACTTCACTGAGCTTACAGAAGAGTTTGTATTAACTGCATTGTGGCTACCTGCTAATAAAAATGTTCATTTAATAAATGTCTGTATGAGCACCAGACATCGGCCTATGATTTCCTTTTACTGCTTCGTGGCTAAGCTACAAGACAGTAGCTAATCCTCACTTACCTCACTTTTCGGTGACTGACATCTTTCAGAAGAATCTGAAAGATGTGCATGCAAATTGGCTAAGGTTAATCTATAATTCTTTCCTCAGATCATTTGTGCCAGAATAACTTGAAGCTTAGAATTCTTTCTTTTCCCAGCATTCTGCATTGAGTTCTAGGAGTGGGGGCTGAGGATTCTGAAATGTAACAAGTTCCCCTGGTGATTCTCATATATTCCAAGGATAAAACCAAAGAAGCATCCTGATCATGTGCTGACAGCATTTCCCAATGGCAGACCAAAGACCCAAGAGGGAGAAAATATGCTCTAGCCACTGGGTTTGAAAACCAAAATCTGTAAAACAATAGCAAATATCACACTATGAAGACTTCATATCCCATTAACTCTGTGCCTTAAATTTGCTGGTTATAGCTATGAGGCTACCCATGTAGATGGAAATAGACCAAAACTCGCCTTAGGCATTCAGCATGCTCATCGATGGCCAAAGATATTCCACTGCCATTTGGATGGATAGCTATTATCTATAGCTTTCCAACTGACTACTGTGATCCATTTTCTATGACAGCAATGAAAACTGTTGGCCAAAAGCCCATCATATTAAATATATTTTTTGCAGGAAAACCAGTTGGGTTACTGGGTTACTTTCACATCAATAAGCCCCAGTTTATTCACTTAGAAGACATCTTGGCTGACTTTCACCCAACTCATCAAATATTTATTGAGAGCCTTTTTAGAAACATGTAGTTTTTAACTTCCAATGAACACAATGTAAGGTTCAAGACAGAGAGGTCTAGCCCAGGTCTTTTGTCTCAGAGTTGTCCCGCATCATAGCATGATGCATAGTGAGAAACACCCTGGCACACAAGAGTCACAGGTCTTGAGTTCAGGTGCTGCCCACAAACTCAATGACAAGTCAGTGAAGCTCTGTGGGCTTCATATTTCTCCTTTTAAACAACTGGGAGTAAAATGCTTGGCCTTGCTTGCTTTTCTAAATTTACTAATTCATTCATATTTCTTGGTCATCTATATTCCAGGAATTTTTCTAAGACCAAGGAGGATACAGCAGGGAACAAGATATACAAGATGACTGCTCTCAAACAGGCTTATTCTAATAATTAGAAATATATATAAATATACTGATATATAAACAAATAAGCAAGTTAAGTGTGAATATTAATACATATATTTTGAGCAGATATATGTACACATATGTTTTTTAAAGTTTAACAAAGCCTTTCCTAAGAGTACAATATATTTTTTAGATCTCATATTGTGTGATTTTGGATGAAGAATTCGATAATCTAGTGAAAGATATACTGATTTAAACAAACCTAGCACTTTAATAAAAAACTGTCCCTATATTTCATTAATGATAAAAAAAATTCTGGCAGGATACATTTTTCAAATTAAAAAAAATATGCCCAGATCCATGATAGAACACTTTTTCACATATAGTAGAATTTATTGTTTGAAGAGAACCTTCTTTTTCACTTATTTTTTCTTAAGAACTAAGACGTGTGATAAGATGGCTTTCCTGTAAGGCAACCTGTGGTGTGTAGCCTCGAAGATTTTCTCCATGCATGTGTCCTCATGTAATCCCTCTCTTTTAAGTGTGGTCTGGATTTAGTGACTCGATTCTACCAAACTGTGTATAACCGAAGTGATGGGATGTCACTTCCAAGACTAGATTGTAAAAAAGCTTCAGCTTCCATCGTGGAAACTTTCTCTCTTGTTTACTGGTTTCCCCCCCTCTCTGCTCCTCTCCCCTGATCTCTCTCAGCCTGATCACCCATGAGAGAGACGGTTTGAAGAAGACAGGCCTGGAAAATCAGAGCCACACGGAGGAGAATCGAGGCACCCCAGACAACAACCAGCAGCAACGTTCAACCTAGCGAGTGCACCTTCCTAGAAACATACGTGCAGCCCAGTGAAGGCTGCGGATAATGCAGTCACAGTCAAGTGCTTGGGTAGAATAACCTCATGAGGGACCTCATGAGGGACCTGGAGTCAGAATCAGCCAGCTACACTACTCCTGAATTCATGATCTAGAATAACTGTGAGACAGGGAGGCCTGGCTGGCTCAGACGGTGGAGCATGTGACTCCTGATCTCGGGGTTGTGAGTGCAAGCCCCAAGTTGGGTGAGTTCAAGCCCCAAGTTCGGTGGGGACCCTACTCAAGAAAAAAAACCAGGACTAGAATAACTGTGAGGCAATGTTTGTTGTTCTAAGCCACTAAGGTTTGGAGTAATTAATTACACAGCAATAGGTGACCCAAGGATCGGACTCTTGAGGGTAGTATTATGAGAATCAATGGATTCAGAATCTCATGGTTTATACTTTGAATATTTGAATTAAACTAGAAGAATATGGTGACATTATAAGAATACTTTATCATGAAGAAGCATAAATTTGCCACTCTTTTTTAGCTCATGGAATAAGAGTTTGGTGTTTTCCCTGAGATCTGCTGAGTCTACTGAATCAAATATAAATACTTAATAATCAAACTTGACTGAAACTGTTTCTAACAATGTACTAGTTAACCAATAAAAAACGGTAGTCTTACCTCCAAAAAAGTACTTCTCGCCAGTTTTAACTTGAAGAGGACTATTAGTTCGAACAGCTGAAGCCTCGTCTCCATCGATGGTGAGAATGGCAAAATTTTCCTTAGCCAGGAAACGAACCTCATGCCACTGTCCATCATTCAACCCAGAACCTGTTAAGTAAAAAAAGTCAATTTATTTTCTAAAGATGGTACAGTTTAAAACAATTTTCAGTACCAACAAGGTCAGAAATTTGTCGGTAAAGATTAGCATATTTTCATCTAGAAAAATTCAGTACTACCTGCAATTGATATCATGTTTCTTTAATATCAGAAGTGGTTCTAGCCTCCATTTGACAGGTAAGGCATAACAGAACCCAATAAAGGAGGGGAATAGTCATTAATGTGCCATTGGCATACCTGGGAAAATTAATGGAGTGAATAAAGCTGTTTGGGAGGTGATGATGAACTATTTTAATTTAATTACTTATTTTATGATTAGGTTTATTAGAAGCCACTCTCTGATAACAAAATGGATTTATGACTTTTATCTAACATCTCTCTCTGTTTTTAAGAACTTTTTTTGTACTATTATTTTCTCTCAATAACCATGTCTGGCAAGTATATAACAGTTTGTAGAAATTAAGAACCAAAAACTATGTGCTAATTAACCACTCATAACCATAGGAAATAATACCAGGGTTATCTGATCATTTATAAATAAGGTATCTTTATAATGAATTAGGTTATATTTAAACACACAAACCAACAAAAATAAATCAACAGCTCCCACTCCTAACAACCACATTTCACTGTGGCTTAGTACAAAGATCTTCGGAATGAAAAATTATTTTAAACTCTCCATTAGACAGATAATAACTTAAAAGTTTTTGTTTAGTTTGTGCTCATTTTGTAAAGAATAGAAAACTAAGGACCAAACAAAGGAGATCAGCAACTGAACATAAGCATCTGGAAAGAGTTTAAGAAACACTAAGAGAGAGGCAGAGAGAGAGAAGTCTAAGAGGGTCAGAGTGGCTTTCTTTGAACTTACAAAGGCCTTGTTATGGCAAAGGGAAGGGATTTTGTCCCAGGCCAGACAGAATAATTTAGAATTCACAGGAAGAAGTTACTTGAAGATACACTTCAGATTCACAAAAGAAAAGAGAAGCCTCGTAAGTAAAGGTAGCTACAAATGAAATGAGAGCAAGTCAATGAAGCACAGATGACAGCTCCAAGCCTCTGATCAGAGGTTTGCAAATCAGTTTATAGGCCAAACCTGGCCTGCTGTTGTCTGTTCCTGTATGGCCTGAGAGCTAAAAGTAGTTCTCACATCTTTAAATAGCTGAAAACACATAATAATAATAACAACAACAACAATAACAACATATGAAAATTGTATAAAATTGAAATTTTAGTGCCCATATAAAGTTGTGTTGGAATACAGCCACACTCATTTGCTTACATACTGTCTTGCTCTACAAAGCCAGAGTCAAGCAGTTGCTACAGAGACTTCTTGTCACTCACAAAGCCTAAACAATTTACCGTGTGGTCCTTTGCAGAAAAAGCATAAACTTTCGGTTGGCTGATACTATTAAACAGAAATATGATTTTAATGAAAAAAATTAAAGCCTGTTGGAGCTTATAAGATTGTCACATATATGTAATATTTACTGGTGTTACACTGGTAAAAAGCATTACAAATAACCACACCTCAGATTTTATTTTTAGGATTTTCAAATTTTAATTTAGAAATACATATTCAGCACATTTTATTTCAATGGAGGAAAAGAGAAAACCCCCGCTCTAAAGTAATTAATACTGAATAACCTCCAAGTTACAAAATGTATAATATATATGCACAATTTTGTACTGTGAAATTGCTATGTAAAGTCTTATTCTAAAATTAAAATCAGTTAGCTGTCAGACAAGTAGTAGTGTTTACTGAAATATTTCCTTCTCAAGTAGGTTATATCAGGGTTCTCCCACAGAACAGAGGCACAGAAGACTGTATTTCACCGTAACATTTTTCTGTAGAGTACAAAACTGGGTTTAGTGTTGATTAAGCACAGAAGTACATGGTTTTGGGTTTTGCCTTTATAATGTGATGAGCCCTGCTTTGAAATGCAATTTTGGGGCATGGATCCCAAGGACATCAATGTTACAAATGTTCAGTCTCAAAATTTAATTCTAAATAATCACGCATCCAGTAAAGGTCACTTATAAAATACCATCAGCTGACAAACCTTTCAGTTCTAAACAGTAGACCAGAATGCCTTTCTAAAAATTCCTGTGAACATTTCTCCATCATACAATTAACTTACAAACATCATCAGCTTAATTGTTCATAGCAAAAAGGTCTATTATTCCAATCAGATAAAAATAAAAAGGTTAATCTTTTCAAGAAATTTAATTACTAAATTAAAACTCAGATAAAAGCAGGCTTGTTGATAGCAACCACTGTTGCATCTGTGCTTAAACTGTGATTTCTATTGATTTTAATTCCAATTATTTTGTACTTTTAATCTTCAAGAGGTATGCCTTAGTAATCTATGATACGAATAGGCTCCCATATACAATGAAGTTCAGTTCTTCAATTGGGGAAAGAATGATCCACTTGCTCAAAAGAAAATATGCTACTTTTAAAAAATTTTCTTCATCCACATGTTATAAAAAATAATAGCCTGAAGTCTTCTTCCAGAGCAGAATCTAACTGCATTAGCTCTGTATATGGGTATATTTAAAGATACAGTGTTCTAAGCTCAATACGCTACTCACTCTGATAAGTCCTTGCATTTGATTCACACTAAATGTTTTAGGAATTATTGCCTCAAGTAAATAGGTGAGAAAACTGAATCTAATAAAGTTTAAGCATCGCAAAGTAAATGGCAGAAGACAGAACTGAAACACAGATATATCTGGTTGCAGAGGCTCAATTCTTACAAACAAGAAACAAAAACAAACAAAACAACAAAAATGTTATATAACCTCTATGCATCCATGATCAGAATTCGCTTACACTATGTGCATGTGCACATGTACACTCATATACACACACACACACACACACACACACATTTCCACTGCCACCACACCTGGACAGAGCTCAAATTCTGGGATGTCCTTGTCTCACACAGCATTAGGATGGTAAATAACTGACACACCAACCAGTTTCATTTGCTAATTTTCAGCATTTGCCCCATCAGATTTTTGTGGTATTGGAATCTCCTCCATGCTATATGTCTTTTATATTTTCTTACATCGATGGTTTTCCCTCACAATTGTAATTAAAATTAAATTTTATATTAAAAGTATGAGAATCAAGATCAAGCATTTTCTCTAAGGCACATTAGAATAAGCCCATGAGTATTCGTATAAATCATTCTCATACTTTGTGAAATTGAGCAAACAGAACTTTGTATTCACTTTTTTTACATAAGGACTAAAATTATAAATATATATATATGTGGCTTCTCCTGCAAACTTGTTCCAAATCTGTTTTGCCTTTATCATTCCCTGGACCATCTGTTACTGTACGTACAGATTTAGTTTTGTTTCAGAAAAGCTATAAGGAATAGCATCTTTACAGCGTTTTTTAAAAAAGTAACAATTTTGTTTAGCAAATTTTAATTCATATGAAATCGAACATTAATTAAATTTAAGAGCTTTTGGAATTCATTATTTAAAATTCACTCAGACTACCACAGTTGATCAGACTGTTGCTATAAGATAGGTACTTATATAAGTATTAACACATTTATTCAGGAAAAAAAGTATCATCATCTCAAGTTTTATTAGAAATTTGTGAGTCACAGGGGTGGCTCAGTCGGTTAAGCATCTGCCTTTGGCTCAGGTCATGGATCCCAGGATGCAGGGATGGAGCCCAGAGTGGGAACCCTGCTCAGCAGGGAGCCTGCTTTTCCCTCTCCCTCTGCCCCTCCCTGTGTTCTTTCGCTTGCTCACTCGCTCAATCTCTCTCAAATAAATGGATAAAATCCATTTTAAAAGAGAGAAAAAATTTGTGAGTCATAAATAACAAAGAACACGTTAACAAACAGGATGAAAGCAGCACTTTTCATCTGCTCTTAAAGACATGGTGTTACTCCACTCACTGTTCTAGAGTCAATGAATATCCCAGGAAACAGAAAGACTCATCAGCTCCCAGAAGCAGGGGGTGCTGGTGGATGCACAGTGGTTCGGTACCAGACCAAAAAAGAAGGATGCTAGTTACTGATACTTAGAAAAGCCCCCCATGTGTCACAGGGCTAGCACTTCCTGAGATCCTCATCTGTGTGCAGCACTGTGTACGCACACTGTGTATGTTCGTGTGTTGACTCTCCCCGACAGTGAGCGGCAAGACAGCAGGACAGAGAACAGCGTGAGGATGAGGGCGACGGGCTCCGGAGCCAGGCTGCGCCCCTTTGCCCTCCCCCTTGCCAAGCTGGGCTCTACTTAACCGCTCTGCGCCTCAGGCTTCTCTTCTCTAAAATGAAAACAACACTGTCCACTTCATAGACCGGTTTTGAGGAGTAGACTAATTAGTATTTCTATAGCGTTAAAACAGCATCTGGCACCCAGGAAGCAGCATATTTATATCAATATCATGTCAAAAAATTTTTTTAAGTTTTGATTAGTCTCATTTTATAGAAAGGGAAGCTAAGACTTAAAGTTATTATTTTTGGGGGGAGTTACAATTACAAATGTTGGTGTAGTTATAAGTAAGCTCTCTAAACAAGACAGTAATAAAGTAAATCTTAAAACATGGAATCACAAATATACACATACGAGACAACTGAAAATAAGTGTGTCCTAGCATTATGCTTATAGGCACCTGAAGCTTAGAAAAATAATGTCCAGTGTCCAGTGACAACATCAGATGTGAAAAAAAATTCCTGTGTACAAACAACTTAGAGGTGACGATGATTTGTTCTGAAAAAATGTGTGAGATGACTCAGTTATGACAAAGACACAAGTGCTAAAGCTGCATGTGAAGAAATTAGAACAAAATTATTTCCAAAAAGTGACAGTGGAAAATAAACTTCCTAAATTATATATGTATGTAATTTTAAAAACACATAGCAATTATGTGAATATTATACATATATTTATTTACAGAACTAAAAGTTTTTACATGCAAGTTAGTTAAAAGGAACTCTTAATTATCTTGCTGAAAAAATGTATTTTTTCACCCTGTATTTGGGGTCATATTCTGCTCAGGCACACATGTACCATGTCCTCTATGAGCCCGAGAAAGGGTTTAGAGCCCGAGTGTCTGACTTACAGACTCACCCTCAGAGGGGCAGATAGCACAACGGACAGAGCAGGGATTCGGAAGTCAGACCATCGGGGTACAACCTCATTTCTGCTCACCAAATGCCAGACCTTCAGCAATTTAGCCTGTGTCAGTTCTCTTACCTATTAAGTGGGACTAATAAAAGTATCTACCTCATAGGGTTCTTGTGACGGTTATGTGTAAATACGTTATCATTTAGAGAAGTGCTTGACACACAGGCAGCACCCAGTAAGTAACTCCTGTTTCTTATTCCGTCAGTGAGCCCAGCTCTCTAAATATCAACTTGGATTGTTGTTTAATTCTGTAAGCATTAACTATTATAACATGATTAAAAATTGGTTTTGTTTATGAACAAATATCCTTCTCCCCCTTATAAATCCAATCACGCAATATCAGTGGTGAGGAATTTGGGAATTTGGCAGGGTAGCTGATTATATTTCTTGTTAATATCAAGGTCAACAATTTTTAAGCTAATTTAAGCCAACTTTGAGCTATACAATAAATCAGTCTTATTCTTTCATAGTTAAGGTCTGCTTTCTTCTCCCTAAATTGTGTGCGTGTGTGTGTTTTAACTAGATTATTCAATAGATATGGTTCTGAAAAAAAATGATAATGGTTCGTTGAATGTTTGTGAAGTATTTCCAAAAATTAAATATAATTCCAAGCAAGAACTTCCCATGGTGACTAATTTTGAGAAGACTGATATAACCTGAAGTACATATTTTCCAAAGTATTTGTGTTTTAAAAATATACCATTTTGATGTAATTTTATACTTAATGGTTATTTGATATTACTTTATAATAGATAGCTCCAGTTATTAAATCATAACAATCAAAACTTTTCAACTGTATATTCTAAAAGGAAGCATACATTTCTACAAAGAAAGTTTTTAACCTAAAACCAACATCTTTGAAACCATATTCCAGCTTCTGGTCTTAATTTTTTTTTCATAACTAAATTGTTTTATAATATTTTCACTTACATTTCTCTACCGTATCATTGTTAGAAAAACTTGTTTTGTATGCAAATGTAGCATGTTAATGAAGCATATTCTATCTATGCTGTCTTTCTAATGGTATTATTTTTAAAGTAAAGCTCTTGAGGTGGTTGCACTGATATAACAAGAAGAAACAGATGTTTCTCTTATTAGAGACAAGAAGAAGAGACTAGTTTAATGAATATTGAAAAAAAGAAAGTATTTAAAATACAGTAGCAAACCAAGATGCAACATCTGTTTGAAAATGCTTCAAATAAAATTACAATGACTGGAATTTCAAGTCTTTTGCTCAGTATTCAATCTTGAGAGAAAAGTTTCCTAGGATATGAATCCATCTTTAGGCGGTTACAGTGTTCTGATGTGCTATTGACAGACCTCAAAAGTTATCAATTATCCATTCATGTAATAAAAAGGAAAAGGAGAATATATCTCTTTATAAATATGCCATGCACTATTTCTTATATTATCTATAAATTCCATATCATAAGGAACTTGATCTCATTTAATCCTGCTCACTTTTATGTGCCAATACAAACCACATTATAAATATGATCACTTGTGGTCACATAGAACATGTAATAAGGTGCTTGGGCAGGCAAAAAATTCTTCAATTTTTGTCAGCTGAAGAAACTGCCAAATGCTTTCCTCTACAGGTACAGACAAAAAGTCACTTTAAAACATGTCTTTGTCTTGAAAGAGCCACTTGAATGGAATCTTTAAGATAGATAAATACATAGAGGAAAGCATGTTGTATGACTTTTTTTATTAGTGTTGCTAGTCATCAGGGAAATTAAAACCATAATGGTGTACAATTTTCCACCCACTTCGGGGGCTCAAAACTAAAAGAACTAGCTACAATCAGGATCAATCTGAACTCATACACTGTCAATGAGATGTACACTTGTCTAACCACTTTGAAAAATTCTTTGGCAGCTCAGTTTTGTTTCTTCCCTAATAATGTTAAACATATGTTAATCCTATCACCCAACAATTCCCCTCCCAAATATTTACTCACCCTAATCAAAATACATGTTGCAAAAATATTTGCACAGGAATGTTTTGGCAGCTTTATTTATTACAGGCCTAAACTGAAAATAACTGTATACCCACACAGTGTATATTCATACAAAGAAATGTTGCTAAGTGTTAAAAAAAGAATGAACTAGTGATACAAACAACATTTTTTGCCTGAAAGCACGTAGACACAACAAATAACTGAATGAATCCTTATGTATGAAATTCCTGAAAAGCAAAACTAACCTACACATAGAAATCAGGCCAGGTGGTTGGGCTGCCTACGAGAGAGAGAGAGGCGCAGGTGGGAATGGACAGGGGAGTGGCAGAAGGAAACTCTCTGAGGTGATGAACATGTTTCCTATCTCGACTGGAGGTTGGGCGCGCTATGTATGTGTATTTATCAGAATCCACTCAACTGTACATTTAAGATCTGTGCATTTTACACACAGCTGATTCTCATTCATGGAATCTGTATTTGTGAGAACATCTACTTGCTAATATTTATTTGTAATCCCAAGCCAATACATATATTTTCATGATCATTCACAGACTCAAACATGCATAGACTGGGTGAAAATTTGAGCCATTTCGCACAAGTTCCCGGATGAAGTAAAAAAAGGCAGCATTCTGCCTCCTTGTTTCAGCTCTCATCCTGTTACCAAGTGTTCTTTCCACTGCATATTTAATACCATGTCTCTCCCATTTTTGTTATTTTTTGTTGATTTTGTTACTTAAAATGGCCCCTGATGGTAAAATATGTGATGAGGATAAAAGGTACACTTATCATGATGAGCACGGGAGTAATGTATAGAATTGCTGTATCACTATACAATCAATAAAAATAAAAAGGTCCCTGAATGCCGTGCTGAAGTGCTGCTCAGTGTTCCTAATTTCAAGAATGCTGTGATGTGTCTTACGAAGAAAAAGGATTTATGTTAAATAAGCTTCTTTCAGGTACAGGTTATAACACTGTGGGCTGTGAGTTCAATGTTAATGAATCAATTATATGTATTAAACAAGAGAACTTTAAACAGAAACACACAAAAAGCAAGATTCTATACTGACCAGCTGATGCCAATGTTGTGACCAGAGGCTTGCAGGAACATAACCCTGTATTTCTTGTAGGAGCAATAGTTCAGTATTCACTAATTCAGTGTTTGCAATGACTATAGGGAACATAACTACCATAAATAATAAAAAACAACTGCATGTAATTTTTGCTTCAAAAATATGAAGAACATTTTTAAAAGAACTGAAGTAATAGTGATACTCATTTTTAAATTCAACTGAATTTTATTCGAGGCCTGTTTTTTGCTTTGTTTTCTGAATTACCAAACAATGAGAAACCCGATGTATAACATGCCATTATTTGATATTAAACAAATAAAACCCAATTAGACTCTGTATTAATATGTTAAGCACTTAGAGGCCAATGTTTTAGGATGTTAGAAAAATTAGGTAACTACCCCAGGACTACATTTTCAAATAAAAATCTCTAATAATTGTCTTAACCATTACTGATTCCCAGCCAAAAGTCAAATACGACTGTACTTCAAAATCTCTCATTCAAAGCTTTATGATTATTCTATGGTCACATTTCTTTTGAGATAATCTTCCAAATAATGTTAACTTTAGTAGGAATATGGTTATGTAAGAACCTAACTTCAAAAAATCTTATCAATCCAGGACTCTAGTTTATGCACTAATTCTGAAAGATCCATTCATTCATTCACTCATTTCAGTATTTGATCCTGCCTTGAATATAAAATGTAATATAAGTTGCACTGAAGAAGTTATTGCTAATTTCAAAGAGGGTTTCAAGTCATAAGATTTCTGATTAATGTGCACACAGAGATAAGACCAAAGATGTAGTGTGATACTACACTTAAGAGTCTAGGTGTCACTCACACATGGATTCGAATGTTAACTACACTGTTCAATTCATCTATAAACATATACAGTACCTACTATTTCCCAGGCACTATGTTAGCATTGAAGAAACAGAGGTAAGTAAGTTGGAAGGGGTCTCTGCTGTAGAAAAATCCAGCTATTTTATTTTGAGGCAATTACTAAGCCTCTCTGCAACTTGGTTTCCTTACTTTTAGAGGAAGACGTAGTACTATGTCAGAGAGTTGTTATAAATAATTCATTAGCCATAGTGTATGTGAGCCACCTGATACTATCAATAGCTAGTAGCAGTTTTTATTTTATCATTATTATTTTTGTTATACATGTACAAAGACAAATACATGTATGTATAAAGAGAAAGTATATCCAAGGTTTTACAAAGGGCATATGTCACATTTTGTGGGTTGTATGTGTATCTGCATAGGGCACATCAAGACAATATTGAGGAATGGCACCTTACATGAGTTTGGAGTTATAAATAAAGGGTTTTTATAAATGGTTTTCATCTATAAAACAAGATGTGCTGAAGAAAACACAGAAACTCAAAAAACTATACTGGAGGGAAAAAAAGATTCATATCACCAAGAGACATCACACTTAATATCTGGTGTATTTTATTCTAATTTTTACCATAAAAAATGCAAACCTTGGGGTGCCTGGGTGGCTCAGTTGGTTAAGCGACTGCCTTCAGCTCAGGTCATGATCCTGGAGTCCCGGGATCGAGTCCCGCATCGGGCTCCCTGCTCAGCGGGGAGTCTGCTTCTCCCTCTAACCCTCCCCTGTCTCATGCCCTCTCTCTCTATCTCATTCTCTCTCTCAAATAAATAAATCAAATCTTTAAAAAAAATGCAAACCTTGTAGATTACTTTGATGCTATAGTTGAAGAATGGAGAAAAGTATAAAAGAGACAAACAGCAACAATCATCATCTCCTCAATTCTCTGATTTCCCTTGATGGGGGGATATTTGGCAGTCTTGTCTTCTCAGCCTAACTTTTCAGAATTTAAGGAGAATAACATGGAGATTTACCCCTACCAGCTCAAGCTCCCCTAGAGTTCCACTCCAAAGAGTTACGTTCATTCTTTCACTCATTTATAGTTCTTCTGCTGCATGAATGGCATTGTTTTAGGCACCAGGGTCTAACAGTGAAGAAGACAGACAAGGTCCTGCCCTCAGGGAGCTTACATTCTTGCGTGCAGAGACAGATCATAGGCAATAACTAACAATTTATAGTACAATTTCAGGTATGATAAATACTATAACAGAAATAAAACAGATGTCATGATGGAGAGACTGCAGGACTTGATAAGACATTTTGGCAAGGAGAAAACCCTCTGAGGAGGGGACGGTAAAGCTGAAACCTGAAGCCAAGAGGCCAGTCACATGGAGATTTCATGCCAAAGCCCCGAAGGAAAACATGCTTGGTGTGTCAGAGTCCCAAACGCTAAGACGGCTACAGTGGTTAGCGTACGGAGGTTAAGAGGGCAGGACTGAAGAAATGAGAACAAACAGATAGGCAGAGGTAGGATAAGTAAGGGCCTCGTGAGCTGCAATTAGAACATTAAATATTAAGTGTGACAGAAAACCTTTGTTCTGTCTTATGTGGAAAGTGCCATGATGCTGTTTCCATTTTAAGGATATACTCTGGCTACCGTAAGGTGAGTGGGTGTAAGGAGGGAAGAGTGGAAGCAGGGAGACCTATTAGAAAACTGTTAACAGTAGTTAGGACAAGAGACGGAGATGTGGACAGAGGTTAGCTCTGGAGAAAAGTGGCTAGATTTGTCATATATTTTGGAGACACCACTGGCAGATCTTACGCATTAATTGAAAGTTTGAGAAAGATGAAGATTTGTGACTGAAGCATTTGAGTGGAAATGAATGCCATTTAAATAATGGGATTCTGGGGAAGGGAGGCAATGTTGGGTACATTCATTAGCTATGTAAATAGAGAAGTCAGGCAAGTACTTGCATATCTGTGTCTGGAGCTTGAGAGAGAAGTAAGGTCTGGACATAGAAATCTGATGTCACAAGCGTAAGGCAGGAGACTGGATAAGCCTACCTAGGGAGAACACGGAGATGTAGAGGAGACTTTAGTGTGAATCTTGGCGTGCTCTAAACTCAGAAGTTGGAAAGAGGAGAGGCCAAGAAAGAGTAGCCAGTAAAATAGGAAAGAAACCAGGAGAATGTGCTGTTAAGGGAGAGACTGTTTCAAGAAGAAGGTAAGCTTCAAGGAGAGGATGCCTATGAGCTATCAAGTGAAATGACGACAGGAAGTGGACACTAGATTTGGGAGTCATGGAGTTCAATTGTAACTGGGGTGGGCTGAGGAGGGCACGGCCGGTGAGGAGCACAAAGAAAGAAAGACAGTCCTTGAATAGTTGGGCTACACAGGAGAATTCTGAGTTAATAGTCTATGCTGAAAATCTGAAGAACATTATGAATCCTGTCCTAAGAAAAATCTTTATTCATATATCCAAAATTTGTTTATAATTTCAGGGGTTTACCTCCTCTTTCAGATTCAGAACCTGGTTTATATAATCCATCATCTTTGAATTGCATCACTGACTTTACTGGGCAATGAAAATATTATCAATTCATTTATGTTTTTCGGATTCATTACTTTTCTTACATTTCATTTTTTCCATTTAATGGCTTATTGGTTATATCTTCTGTTCCTTATTTTTTTTAATAAATATGCCAGTTAATTGGTTTTAAACTTAAATATTCATTATTATTGTTTATAGTCACTGTTTTGTATTTGTCTTAAATAGATGTTGTTGTTGGGAAATGATTCCGAAACCACCTGGGGAAAATGAGTTATTCTCATTATTATTATTACAATTTATTTCTTAAATCTAAATTGACTAAGTTTTATTTAGTCCTTTATCTTTGTTCCGCATATGTTTCAGATAAAGTGAAATATCCTACAATTTTCTCTAAAGGCACACAATCATCCTTGTTTATAGGAAATTAACACTGTCCAAATGGCAAGGACATTCAAATCAATTCTTTTTCCAAGGCCATTCCTATCAGAAACACTGTACTTGATAAAAAAATTAATAAATATGATGATTCCTGGCCTCAAGAAGTTTGCCTTATTGTGCCAGCTAATGAGATTTAAATATCTTTACTTATATTTTTAAATTTCTATGAATCGTTTCCCTGTATTTTATAAAATAGAGTTGCATGGCACAGGGAAAATAAATAAATAAGAAATAAGTAGGGAAGGCAGACCGTAGCCGAGATGATTTTGGTACCCAGCTGGGGATCTTTGTTAAATAAGAGGTAATCCCAAGTGTAGGCATCCTCTTGTTTTCATAGTCTCACTGTAACATGTTCTTCAAAGTCTGTTGATTCCTGTCTTCCTGGGTGGCACAGCCCTGCTAGAGAGGTATTATCAAAGGCATACAGTTCCTGTCCTTGTGCACATTAAGGAGAAAATATAGCTACATGATGCTATTGGTTAAGTACTGTCTATTCTGTCATGTCAGCATTATAGAAGTAATGTAAAAAGAATATCTGAGAGAGAATAATAGGAAGCCATGAATGAAGATAATAATGGCAATTTAGCTTAGGTTAATCTCTGAATCCATTTTCTCATTTTTCCCCTAAATTTTGATAATAAAACAAATAAAAAGCTTAAAATTAACATTGCCAGAATTTAAGGTTGGTTTTCTCTACAACTAGATATATCATAAAATTCCCTCTTTCCTTCTAAATATTTTTCCATGTCTTGGCTTTATAATAATCAAACAGAATGGTGAATTTAAGAGGCTTTGTTAAAATAAAGCCTTTTTGTATCCGTGTATGCTGGATAACTGCAGGGAGAGAACCACTTTTAAGTTAGAGAGGTTATCCAGCCACACAGAGGCTCAGAAATTCCTGAGTTCAGAGAATAATCATGATCAGAGTCCTGGCATGAAATAGACATCTTAAAATATTATGTTCAGGAACAATCCTTTATAATTTGAATATAAATCATTATTTTTAAATTGCACCATAAAATGCATAATAAAACCATAGTTTCTCATGTCAAGTAATTCTGCATTAACCCCCTTTAACTGTTTTTATACTTGCCACTGAATAAGTTTCCATCCTTTACTCAAAGACTAGATAATGTATCTCGGTCATAGACACAGGCAAAAATGCAGTCCCTACCCTTTACAAGGAGTCATTTTTTTGCCAACCTCTCTACTACTTGTTTTACTATATGATTCCTATCGTGAGAGACAGCCTCTGTGCATTTCAGCGCAATGGTGTTTCCTCCAACTGGACTACTAATGAGCACTGAACCACGAAGGGCACATCTCCAGATATTTATGAACTAGTCTCTTCTGCAACTTTCAATTCAACAACAATCCTTTTTAAGTGTCAGCTGCCTTTTGGTAATTTTTCTCATTCTTACTGGCAAGATAGGAGTGGGAAAGTGCTACAGGGGAATGCATTAAAATAACATTTATATAACTAAAATTTCACATATATTTAGGTTATGAATTTATTCAATTTATCCCTTTTTGTGAATTTTAATGTGTATGTAATAGGCATCAGAGAAGATTAAAAATTAAAACTAATATGTTAAAAATAATATTTTTATCAAAGCATAAATTTTTTAAAGCCACTGATTTAATTTTTAGTATGTTTTTGGGACTATTATGTACATAACACCAGTGTGTGGGCACTTGTATATATGTGTGCACAGATATGTGATATCTGCTACAAGATACATAGGATTTTAGTGCAGTGCGATGCATTAAAAGAGAGCCAGGTTCGAATTTGGATAGCATGATAGCATAAACACTATTATTACGTGAGCAAATAACTGTAGCTCTCTGGCCCAGAAATTATCAGTAAAATGAATGATTCACACCAGGGGATTACAGGATTCCTCTCAGCTCTAGACACTTAAACTAAGACTGAAATACTTTCAGGGATACATGGATATAGAGGGAGTAGAGAAACCAGTGATAATGCATCTACTTGAAAAACAAACAGTGCTATAAAGATGATACATAGAGCACATTAATAAAATACATACATGCTCAGTTGGTTAAGCGGCTGCCTTCGGCTCAGGTCATGATCCCGGAGTCCTGGGATCGAGTCCCGCATCGGGCTCCCTGCTCGGCAGGGAGTCTGCTTCTCCCTCTGACCCTCTTCCCTCCGTGCTCTCTATCTCTCGTTCTCTCTCTCTCAAATAAATAAATAAAATCTTTAAAAAAATAAAATAAAATACATACTTCTAAAAGTAAGTTGCATATTTTAGTCCAAAAATCTGTACTTGCTCTGCTGGATAACTCTAAACATTAAACACAATGGTCATAGAATACCCAAAGTAGATAAAGAGACTTCACCTGAGATAAAAAGAGAAGAATCCATGCTGAAAATAGGGAGATAGTCATCCGATTTTTGTACTTTAGATAGTAGAATTTTATACTACAGGTAGAAGGTGGGAACTTACAGGTAGCTTCATGGACTCTTGGAGTAAATGGACAAAGGACCAACTTGGGAGGGAGAACATGTGCCATAGAAAGAACTATGATCTTTTACTAGTTCAAATCTGAGAGAGAAATCTTTGCCATTTCTGTGATTTAACATAAGAAGTTGGAGTCCCAGAAAGTACTGGAAAATTGAAGATAGAGGTTAGGTTTTTAGCAGGAGTATTTTTATTCCTTAATGCAGAAATTCTCTAGAATACTGATGATGGGTTAGGAAGATGTCACTCAGTGGTATCCCAAAAAGGGAATTATCTTAGGGAATTTATGGTAGATTAAATGCCTTATAGCACTAAAATTCTATGATATAGATGAGCATTTCTCATTTTCTTACTAACAGGGCATGCACTAGCTAAAGATAATAGTGAAATCCATACATAGATTTTCTTTCTTATAGCACAACTGTATATTTTTAGTAGTTATTTATTGAACATTGCTCAGCATTGGTTACTAGACAGACAACCCTCTGTTAAAATCAATTACTAAATTTGGAAGCAATCTGGGTGTTGGTCTTGATCTGAGTTGGTTACATAGGAGTGTATTCAGTTTTTTAAAAAAAATGCACTGAGCTGTTCATTCATGATCTGTGCATTTCCTATATGTACAGTATATTTCAATAAAAGTAAAAAATAAGAAAATGATTCTATATAATGTGTAACCTAATTGAAATACCTTAAAAATGTAGAAAATGCTGAAGCCACTTTTATCTTTAGTATCATTATAAAGATGTGTAAAGAAGCCATCAAAAACTTATGAAGTAGGAACACAGTTGCAGAATATTAAAACAATAGTAATTAAAAAATCTGATAGCTATCAATGCCACTAATTTAGCATGAATTATGGTGCATAAGAAAAAAGACATTACTGGGATCTATGAGAAGCTGTACAAAGACTTCATACAGATTCTGAGGGGGATTTCAGGACACTTCAAGAGCTTTAAAAATAATGATACTTTTTAAATTATGTTTCATTTCATTTCTACACTTAAAGGCTTTCCCTTCTTTAATTAACTTGTCAACTACAATTACAGCCCTTTCATGTCCCACAGATAACAGGGACTATAAACTGTTTTAATTCATAGAGCAAAAAAACCCAAAGAAACCAAAAACAAAGAAAATCTCTGATATAAAAATATTTAATTTTTTTCTTCTGCTTTCTCTCAAAGTTGTATGTAATCTATCATATTCCCTTTAATTAAAATTTTTCTCTTAGGCTTCCTTTGTTCCCATTTTTCTTGAGCTCAGCATGTCCATATCTCTTAGATAGAAAGGTATAAACAGATGATTCAAATATCTTAATGTTCAAATCTTGCATGTTCACTACCACCATCGTCCGTTTAGTTGGAAGGTTCTCAATCATTTTTCTGCTCTCAAATATCTGAGAGAGAATAATTTCATCAGAAACCATGGCTCACCCAAATCAACAAAATCATGAATGAAACAGGAGAGATCACAACGAACACCAAAGAAATACAAACAATTATAACAACATATTATGAGCAACTCTATGCCAGCAAATTAGATAACCTGGAAGAAATGGGTGCATTCCTAGAGATGTATCAACTACCAAAATTGAACCAGGAAGAAATAGAAAACCTGAACAGACCTAGAGCCACTGAGGAAATTGAAGCCGTCATCAAAAATCTCCCAACAAACAAAAGCCCAGGGCCAGATGGCTTCCCAGGGGAATTCTATCAGACATTTCAAGAAGAATTAATACCTGTTCTCCTGAAACTGTTCCAAAAAATAGAAATGGAAGGAAAACTTCCAAACTCGTTTTATGAGGCCACCATTACCTTGATCCCAAAACCAGACAAAGACCCCATCAAAAAGGAGAATTACAGACCCATATCCTTGATGAACATGGATGCAAAAATTCTCACCAAAATACTAGCCAATAGGATCCAACAGTACATTAAAAGAATTATTCACCATGACCAAGTGGGATTTATCCCTGGGCTGCAAGGCTGGTTCAACATCCGCAAATCAATCAACGTGCTACAATACATTAACAAAAGAAAGAACAAGAATCATAGGATCCTCTCAATAGATGCAGAAAAAGCATTTGACAAAGTACAGCATCCTTTCTTGATCAAAACTCTTCAGAGTATAGGGACAGAGGGTACATACCTCAATATCATAAAAGCCATCTATGAAAAACCTACAGCATATATCATTCTCAATGGGAAAAAGCTGAGAGCTTTCCCCCTAAGGTCAGGAACACAGCAGGGATGTCCACTGTCACCACTGCTATTCAACATAGTATTAGAAGTCCTAGCCACAGCAATCAGACAACAAAAAGAAATCAAAGGCATCCAAATTGGCAAAGAGGAAGTCAAACTCTCACTCTTTGCAGATGATATGATACTGTATGTGGAAAACCCAAAAGACTCCACCCCAAAACTGCTAGAACTCATCCAGGAATTCAGTAAAGTAGCAGGATATAAAATCAATGCACGGAAATCAGTGGCATTCCTATACACCAACAACAAGACAGAAGAGAGACAAATCAAGGAGTCTATCCCATTTACAACTGCACCCAAAACCATAAGATACCTAGGAATAAATTTAACCAAACAGGCAAAGGATCTGTACTCAGAAAACTATAAAATACTCATGAAAGAAATTGAGGAAGACACAAAGAAATGGAAAAATGTTCCATGCTAATGGATTGGAAGAACAAATATTATGAAGATGTCACTGCTACCTAGAGCAATCTACACATTCAATGCAATCCCCATCAAAATACCATCCACTTTTTTCAAAGAAATGGAACAAATAATCCTAAAATTTGTATGGAACCAGAAGAGACCCCGAATAGCCAGAGGAATCTTGAAAAAGAAAAGCAAAACTGGCGGCATCACAATTCCAGACTTCAAGCTCTATTACAAAGCTGTCATCATCAAGACAGCATGGTACTGGCACAAAAACAGACACATAGATCAGTGGAACAGAATCGAGAGCCCAGAAATGGACCCTCAAATCTATGGTCAACTAATTTTCAACAAAGCAGGAAAGAATGTCCAATGGAAAAAAGACAGTCTCTTCAACAAATGGTGTTGGGAAAATTGGACAGCCACATGCAGAAGAATGAAATTGGATCAGTTCCTTACACCACACACACAAAAAGACTCCAAATGGTTGAAAGATCTAAATGTGAGAAAGGAGTCCATCAACATCCTAAAGGAGAACACAGGCAGCAAGCTCTTCGACCTCAGCCGCAGCAACTTCTTCCTAGAAACATCGTCAAAGGCAAGAGAAGCAAGGGCAAAAATGAACTATTGGGATTTCACTGAGATAAAAAGCTTTTGCACAGCAAAAGAAACAGTCCACAAAACCAAAAGACAACCAACAGAATGGGAGAAAATACTTGCAAATGACATATCAGATAAAGGGCTAGTATCCAAAATCTATAAAGAACTTATGAAACTCAACACCCTAAGAACAAATAATCCAATCAAGAAATGGGCAGAAGACATGAACAGACATTTTTCCAAAGAAGACATCCAAATGGCCAACAGACACATGAAAAAGTGCTCAACATCGCTCGGCATCTGGGAAATCCAAATCAAAACCTCAATGAGATACCACCTCACACCCATCAGAATGGCTAAAATTAACAAGTCAGGAAACGACAGATGTTGGCGGGGATGTGGAGAAAGGGGAACCCTCCTACACTGTTGGTGGGAATGCAGGCTGGTGCAACCACTCTGGAAAACAGTATGGAGGTTCCTCAAACAGTTGAAAATAGAGCTACCGTATGATCCAGCAATTGCACTACTGGGTATTTACCTCAAAGATACAAATGTAGGGATCCGAAGGGGTACGTACACCCCAATGTTTATAGCAGCAATGTCCACAATAGCCAAACTGTGGAAAGAGCCAAGATGTCCATCGACAGATGAATGGATAAAGAAGATGTGGTATATGTACACAATAGAATATTATGCAGCCACCAAAAGGAATGAGATCTTGCCATTTGCAACGATGTGGATCAAACTGGAGGGTGCTGGGCTGAGTGAAATAAGTCAATCAGAGAAAGACATGTATCATATGACCTCACTGATATGAGGAATTTTTAATCTCAGGAAACAAACTGAGTGTTGCTGGAGTGGTGGGGGGTGGGAGGGATGGGGTGGCTGGGTGATAGACATTGGGTAGGGTATGTGCTATGGTGAGTGCTGTGAATTGTACCAGACTGTTGAATCACAGATCTGTACTTCTGAAGCAAATAATGCAACATATGTTAAGAAAAAAGAAAAAGAAGAAGATAGCAGGAGGGGAAGAATGAAGGGGAGTAAGTCGGAGGGGGAGACGAACCTTTAGAGACGATGGACTCTGAAAAACAAACTGAGGGTTCTAGAGGGGAGGAGGGTAGGGGGATGGGTTAGCCTGGTGATGGGTATTGAGGAGGGCACGTTCTGCATGGAGCACTGGGTGTTATGCACAAACAATGAATCATGGAACACTACATTAAGAACTAATGATGTAATGTATGGTGATTAACATAACAATAAAAAAATTAAAAAAAAATCTCTGCAACAAGAAAAAAAAAAAAAAAGAAACCATGGCTCACAACGGGAGTGATTCTCCATGACCAGTCAAGACCTTTGGTGGCCAGGGTTATACATTTGAAAAAGCATACCTCACTTGAGAAAGGTAATTCATGTGGCTGGTAACTGATTTATATAGAATATATAATATCCATATTATATATCAATAGATGTCTAGTATGTATTCTACATACTCTAATCTCTCTAGAGAATATATTCTAAGACTAAAAGCTGAAGCCAGTGCCCCCTTGTATCTAGCTAATTTTTAACAAGTGCACTAAGTATTCACACCCACTCACAAAGACCCAAAGTAAAGCCACAGTCTCTGAAAAACTGGGAGGAATAAGAAGGCACAGATTTCAGGAAGAAGAAGGTGAAACAGTAAGCCAGCATTAGCTGATTAAGTAGTTCTTGGTAGACTTTGAAGTAGCTCTAAAGGAGATTTTGGCCTCTAACCTCTCTTCCTTTGAAAGAAGGGGTCCTGTCCTTCCTTCAACAGAGATTTCACGGGAGGACATCTGTGTCTGCAGGTTTGGAGGGTGGTGAACTCCAAATGCCAGTAGCCAAGCTGCCAATGAGCACACAGGTCAGAGCCAAGAGAAGGAACTCTCGGTCAATTCACTAGAAACCAGCTCTTCAAAAATAATTATCAAGAGAATCAATTGGTGAAATGACTAATTCACCAAATTAATCAAATTTACCAATTTATCAGGTAATTGTGTTAAGAAATAGTCTTCAATATATTCTATGATTATGACTATGTTATTCTTATGAATATATTCATGAATATATTTATGTTAAATATATTCAATAAATGTGAATATATTAGTAGTATCTTAACGATTGTTCAGTTTATCAAAAGCTAAGGGTCACGGGTTTAATCTTTTAATGAATATATTCATGAAGAACATATTCATGAGGAATATAGTTATGAACTAAATCATCCCATGAATATAGCAAAAGAGCCTATATTGAGTTCTTTCATTCATTTACTTAATACTATGCACCATGCAACGTCCTAGACACTAAGGCTATATCCAAATCAAAATTTCTGACCTCATAGAGCATAGATTCTCAGTTATTTATTGTCTTTAAATAAGAATAATCTTTAAAATAAGATTTTGGCAAACAGATTTTGTAATTTTGGTGAATTCATCTGTGTCCAAGGGAAATATTCATTGGGGACTGCCTACAGTGCATGCTTGTGATTTGTTATAAAAATCTTGCAGTAGATGTTTATTATATTGGTCTTTATCAGCTTTTATTTGTTGTGAACTTTGAAAAAAGTTACACATAAACATTTTAACACAAATAACTAGGTACTTGGATTAACCAGAACTACTTCCCATTTTGAAAATGAGCAAATGAGCAAACCAAGACTCACAAAGTTAGGAGACTTGTAAATATCAACTTTGTGGATTTCAAGTTAAAGAGTTTCTCCCACTTCCCAGAGATGCCACTTACCAGTATTACAACTTAAGATTTTGGTAATTGAGAGTAGTACTGGTTTTCCATTGAATTTCTAAAATAACAATGATACTTTTTATAACATAGATTTGTATTACCCACCAGATTTTATCTTTTTTGAAGCAAATTATGGTAGAAATACAATACATCAGAGCAACTTCTATGTTAAAGCATGAAAATAAGGTTAAAGTGAGTATAACAGTTATCGTCACTAATTCTTATTTTTATTAAGCAATGAATAGCTTCATTAAGTAATACATTACTTTTGTTTTGTTAGCCTCATGAAAGAGAAAGAACAATGAGGGCGCCTGGGTGGCCCAGGCGTTAAGTGTCTGCCTTCGGCTCAGGTCATGATCCCGGGATCCTGGGATCAAGTCCTGCATTGGGCTCCCTGCTCTGCGGGAGGCTTGCTTCCCCTCTCCCACTCCCCCTGCTTGTGTTCCTGCTCTTGCTATGTCTCTCTCTGTCAAATAAATAAATAAAATCTTTAAAAAAAAAAAGAAAGAACAATGAAACTGCTTGAGTTAAGCTTCATGTGGCTTTTAAAAGAGAAAATGTTCTTTCCCAAAGGGCACTACAAAAAAAAAACAAAACAAAAAACCCTAAGCTGAACATTGTTATCCTCTGAGAAAGTCATCAAAACAAAATGAAAATGTTGGCATTTTAGTAGACCTGTCTGCACTTTACTGAGCACAACTTCCACCAGTGATTGCTCTGTTTGCTGTAAAGGATGCTTGAATATGAAGCAGGTTTGCTAGAGGGTAGCACGACTCCTGTTTTTGTCTTCAAACTTTGCCAAGACAGAAAGGGCTTCTGTTACTGTTTTCCTGTATCCACCTCCACTGTTTATTTTATTTCTTCCCAACAAGTTCTCAAAAGGAACTCAAGCAAACATAAACTGGGTACCAGGCCCCTCTTTTCATTATTGGTCTTCCTGTTTGTTTAAACAGAGGTTTTTCAACTTCAGCAACGTCTTAGCTCAAACAAAGTTAGGGTTACACAGGAAATGGTTTTACAGTTAGCTCTATCCTTTGGAAAATAATCAAGCATTATTTATATGATAGGAAAGGGAGAAGAGTCCATTTGAATTCACGATCACTTTTTTTTCCATGTCGAGTTGAATTAGTTCATTATGCTGTGCAGACAGATTTTAAGAACAAATCCTATCCTTTTATTTAGGCTGTGTCTACACATAGGGTGACAGATCTCTTGCAAACATTCACATTTCCACCCTGATTTAAAAAGCTTAGTAATAAGGTCATCACTACAACAAAGAAGGCATAAGTGATTTCATTCTTAGAGCATTTGGCTTGGCATTTAAACTGGCTTACTGCATGGTTGACCTGGTGCTGTAGGGACACCAGAGCTGACCAAGATTATAACAATGTCTGGTATGTGGTTGAAGATAGATCTTCTTAGGATTAGTCTATGTAGCAATACTAAGCAGTAAGGTGATTTTTGTTCTTTAATTAGGGACTTACTAGTCAAAACTATAATTTAGCTCTTACTAGGCCATAGCAATGAGGTTTCAGGAAGGTGGAACAGGCCCCTCCCTCATGGAAGACAGATGTTAGATGAAATGTATTTCATATGATTATTACAGCTTATTGGCATACATATAAGGAGTAATGACAATGAGTATGTGAGAAGCTGTTGCCTAATTTCAAAAATATTTACTGAAGATCTACTATAAGAAAGACATTCTTTCTCAGCAAGAGTTATTATCTGGTTTGAGTCAATGTTTTAGGAATGAATGATAATCTTCACCTGCAGCCTGTTTAAGAACTTCTGATATTTTACTTTTTCCTTTTGAAGATTATTTTTAACGGAGAGAACTTTTTTTTAATATTCTATGAAGAAATTTTTAATGCATTATCTGAAATTCAAGTATATCTATCACTAATAAATTTATGTAGATTATAACAACATGTTGAAATTCAGATAAGTATTACTAACATTTGGCATAATATTATAAAGATAAGGTTCAGAGTGATTAAATTTGGAGTTAGTTATTTAATCATCTTCATTATCATTCTTATTACAAGTATGTATTTTTGGCTGTATCTAGCAAGCTATGTATAATGATCTATATTCAGAATAGAAGCTAATTTGTACTTATGTAATTTCATAGTAAAAAAAGCTCTTATTTGTTAGAAGTGCAAAGTTATAAAACCCTATCACAGATGCAAAATTATGAACTTTAGTTATTTATAATTTTGGAATCATTTTTAAAAGTAATTTTGCAAGTTTTATTACTTAATATTTTATGGGAAAATAGACTGAAATAATTTTAAAGAATTAGTTATGAGATTAGATTAATGGTAAGTACAAAACTGCATAGCTATATTATGGTTTTATTAATTTTCCTTAAGAATATTTTATTTTCCTTTATAAAAATGAAAATTTAATTCAATATAAAATCGTACAATATGTGCTGTGAATCTTTTGAAAGTAAGTTCTTTTTTCATTTCAATCACTAAATGATTCGGTTTTGTACCCACTGAAATTATGGATGAGAGAAATGGTAGCTTTTTTCTCCTCTACCTATAAGGAGGTGAATGACTAGGGAGGAAATAAGAGTGGTTCTGCCTCCAAGCAAGCTTGAGTGGCTTTACTCACTGGACAGGTATGTGATTGTTCTGTAGTTACAAATTCTGGTGACTGTGGGAGCTAGGAACTATTTGGAACATTATCCTTGACTTCAGAAATACTTACTGATTTTTGCAGGGCATATGTAGAGAAGTATTAAAGTAAGATATTGCCTACTGCTAAAACAAAGAAATTACAATGAGACATGGAATGGATGGCTTATATATATATTTTTTGAGGATATTAGGTAAAACTTCATTGAAAAGTTTCCATTTATGGAAACGGATGGTAAGGTTACTTGAAATGAAGGGATTGTTAAGAATAAAGGAATGAAAGTTTAGGAGATCACGTGTTTGCATGGTTTCTGCCCCTTCCTGAGCTCCTTGAACACATAACTGCATAAACATAAATTACTTATTTTTACCTTTGAATCTCCGAGCTGCAAATGCTCAATATGTGTTTGCTGAATGAACAAAAGGATTACGTGTTCTTCATTAAGAGCACTTTTCTTGCAGGAAAGAAGATAACAAGCACTGGTTAAAGCCAGTTCAGGAAGGACTCTGAATTTCAAGTTAAAAATTTTGAACTTCATTCAGGAGAAATTTATGGAATAAAAAAGTGGCATAACTAGAAATTTCTTGAGAAGATTAATCTACCAGCTATGAACTATGTGAATGTGCATAAAATATGGAGACTTCTGGTTTACACCATCCCCACAAATAACAATGTTTATAATGTGCGTGTTCAAATTTTTAAGATAAATTTATATTAAGTATTATACTCAGACAAAATCATCTCCATGCAACAACCAAAAATTAGAGGGAAATGACTCAAATCAGAAGTTCAAGTAGGATTAAATTAGGAATTTTTATTCTTATTTTGGTATTTCACCCCATAATTTATTTCTGAAGAATTAAACTTATCCAGTCCTATCCTTAGCTCTGTAATTTTAGGGCTCTTCTCTTTTTGGTCCCCATCTAGTTTTTACCCCTCTTCTGAATTCCTCAAACATTTACCAAGGCTCATTATTACACATATCTGAACTCTCCTGCTATGACTATATAAATGGAGAAGTCAATTGGCATTTGAGACAGTCTTAAATGTTCCTATTTATATTTTGGCTACTCATGCATGAACTTGATTACAAATTATGTGTACATAGCCATAGTTAGTGAATCCCCAAAACATACTGCAAGCACATCATATTTTACTCACAGGAACAACAGAATACTGGCTGTCACTGGTGTTTTATGAAGATAAATTACTGAACCACAAAAATCATGAGATGAATTGTAACACAGCACTTACATTTTATCCCTGAAGGCACCATGACACTGTCAGTTAAACACTGGTGAGCACAACTTAGTTTTCATTTCTAACAACATTATTGTCACTGACAACTCTACCCATCATAAGAGAAGCGGGTTCTTCCCAGGAAGCCCACAGGGCTAAACTGCATTGCACATTCTGTTCTTATTCACAGCATCTGTGCTTCATTTATGGTTTTATTTTTTCCTTTGTCAATTGAATTCAGCATACGAAGGAATATTTTCTTACAAACACAAATGCATAAATAGAAGTGTATCAATACAAAAACATAACATAGTCATTAATATTGCCAGATCTGTTTTCCAAGCCCAAAAGAGCTAATGAACTCCCGAACACACTTATATTTTAATGAAGTGTCCTTTTGGTACAGTAGGAAACAGTGCTTCAGTCTAAGTAGGATACAAAAAGAAACTGTGTCTGTGTTAAGCCCATTATTCTCCAATATGAGTTCCAAATCTGGCACCAAATTTGGTATTTTACTTGTATGTTTTTGCAAGCCATGATATCTGTAAAACAGCTGAGCCAACGGTTGCTTCTCTTACAACAATTAACACTATGTAAGGGATAAAGAAGAGCTTTTTAATTCAACTTACAAACATTTAATTGGTCTTAATTGGGCTTAGAGATGTGTACTTGTTCTGTTTAAAAGATGTTGTTCATCAATATATATGGCTTGCAGCTTCAAAATCAGAGCATTCTACCGTAATGGTTCATTTTCAAATGAGAATGATGCAACACCAATTAAAACAATGCCACCAACCATCCAACCTAAGACCGCAAATGTTAGCAGGCTGGTGACAGTCAGGTGGGATACATTCATGCCTTTCAGCTGAGATTGTCCCCCATGGCAGGGCTTCTACAGGCTAGGAGTGGGGCAGGAAGCAAAACAGAGGACTCCAAAGAGCTCCAGCGGCATCTGAAACTCCAGACTCTGCCCTTCCTTAGTTCAAGGTAAGCCAGGGTCCAAGCAGCGTATGAAGAAGGCCAGGTAAAAAGGGGAGTGTCCTTAAGGCTGCTCTCTAAGGCCTATAAACCACATATCATTTTATAAACTATCCTTCCATAACTTCATTTAACAGACATAAGCAAATGAAAGCATATTAAAAGACAAGTCACTGAGATGGTGAATGGATCTAGATCACACCATATAAGTGAAGGTTGGAGAAATTCGAGTACGTAGCAAGAGAAAAGTCAGAAGGTGGAGATATAGTTGTCTTCGAATACCTTCTCCTTCTACCCCTCAAAGAGATGTATGAATTGAAATAAATCCCTGCCCTCTAGGGCTCACCTGTGAGGAATAAGTACCTATCAATAAATAAATTGACTTGGAATTTAATACTAAAGTAGAGCTAGGTGAAGGACACTGTCCAGAGGAGTTGGGGAAGATTTCACATTTGGGGGGGGGGGTCCCAGAGTGGATGGGAAGCTTGTCAGATGGAGAAGGGTTATAAGATTCTAGGTTGAGGAAACGCAAATTGGTGGAACTGTGAAGACGCAGGGCATGCACTGGGAAGAAGGTGCACACTCTGGCCAGTGAGCAGGTGGCTGGGCTGGGAGCAGACTGCGCAGATAATGCTGGACTTAGGCAGGGCCCAGAACGTGAAAGTCTGCAAGCCATATAAAGACATTTGGGCATTAGGCTACAGAGTTTGAGAAAATTTTAGAGGTTGCTTGAATCTATTTAATGAAATCAATAATCTCCATGAAGCTGGAGTTAAATGGAGACGGGGGAAAAACACTCTTAATTCCTGCTGTTCCTCAGATGAATGATATTTTAAAGGAACTAACTTACTTAGCAGCAAAGACAAGGATCTATTCAATTTAACAAGGTGTTATCATGATCTCGACAAGTTGTTCTTTCATGAAATGACTTAAATTTCTATTTTAAAAACTCAAGTTCTACGTTTGATAATGTTACTCAAAATGTAATGAGCTGGCAGAGATACAAGGTCCTCTACAACTCCATACAAAGCTGACTTCTGAAAAATCAGTCTATAAAAAGCAGTTCTATTTCGGTCATTGGTGGGGGCATTCTAAAGGGAGAGAAAGGCCATGGAGTGCAAACAATCTGCACATCCTTGATGGAGGGAATCCGGAGTGAGGCCAGCATGCTAATAACTACACTAGTAACCAAATAAACCATCTGATTTCAAATGACAGTCACGTGGTTTGTAGATCACACTCAGCTAGTAAATTAGTCCAAACACCCCCTTTTGGTGTCTGCCCCTCTGCTGTATAGGGTTTGAGAAGCCAGAGAAGAAGGGATCTAGCAGACTGATAAATACGAGCTTGTATTTACATGTTTTTGAGTACCAGTATAATTTGCCTTTCTGGGCTACACAAGGAATCATTTTTCTAAGACTCTAGTAAGACTGATCCTTTTGTTATTAATAGCCCTTGAAATAAGAGCCACTTACAGAGTACACTTTGAAAAGCAACCATAAATATCCATGACAATAGAAATGCTTTAGTCAAGATAAGGAGATGCCTAAACCCAAGATGTTTTATTAATTGGAAATAAGTGTCTTTGAAAAATGACACATGGGGAGCCGCATGTTTGTCACTGTGCCTGTCCAGACCTATCTCCTTCCAAATCAGACTTTACCCCGAGTTCATGGTGGGCGGGGGGTCATAGATGGCCATGTTTATACTTCATGAGCCTGCACCCCCTCAGCACTGAGGGAAACTGGACACAGTTGAGTCCCAAAGGCCACTATTTCTGTCTGGCAAGCAGGTGCACTATGGTGTAGAGACGGAAGAAGGCCCTAGTCACTTTTTTTTTTCCCCTATTTCAATGATCTTGCTTCTTGATAGCCATTGGGGAGGGTATGTGCTATGGTGAGCGCTGTGAATTGTGCAAGACTGTTGAATCACAGATGGGTATCTCTGAAACAAATAATACATTATATGTTAAAAAAAAAAAAGGAAGATAGCAGGAGGGGAAGAATGAAGGGGGGGAAATTGGAGGGGGAGACGAACCATGAGAGACGATGCACTCTGAAAAACAAACTGAGGGTTCTAGAGGGAAGGGGGTGGGGGGATGGGTTAGCCTGGTGATGGGTATTAAAGAGGGCACATTCTGCGTGGAGCACTGGGTGTTATGCACTAACAATGAATCATGGAACACTACATCAAAAACTAATGATGTAATGTATGGTGATTAACATAACATAATAAAAATAAATAAATAAATAAATGATCTCGCTTCCATCAGGCATTTATCAGCCTGGACTGCCATTGACAGTAGCCTTACTGGCAAATGACTTAACAAAAATGATGTCTCACATAAAGCTATCATACACAAAAAGATTCCTGGAATCTGACGGATTATAAGAGACAGCATATCAGAAGCTTATGGGTGGAAAAAAGCAGACACGTATCCTAGAATACATCTGAGCCATGGCATTCACAGCAGCAGGCTGCAACCACCTCTGTTACAATCACTGGGGTTATCTGTCTAAAATGCAGACTCCCAGCCTGAACTCTGAGAGGTTCCCACGGCCTAGGTCTGCTGTGAGTCATGTAGGGAGAGATGTACATACAGCCAGGCCTAGCTCCCCTGCTCCAGCGGCACCAGCCCGCAGAAACATCATGCAAGCCACAAAGATTATTTTAAGTTTTCTAGTAGCCACATTCAATAAAAGAATACAGAAACCAGTGACTGAACTTTAATGATATATTTCATTTAACCCAATAATACTCAAAATATTGTTTCCACATACAATTAATATGAAAAAGCTACAAATAAGATATTATGTGTTTTTTTTTTTCATATGAAGTCTCTCACATCCTAATATATCCTAAGTAGCTGACGATAGCAGCATATCTCAGCTTGGACTGGCCACATTTCCAGTGTTCCACAGACACATCTGGCCAGCGATGATGTACTGGGACAGCATGGGCTTAGGAAGAGTTTCAAGTTTCTGCTTCCACTAAAGCTAGTGTAAATCCTAAAGCAGCCTCGGGCTCCCGTTACCATGCTACACTGATCTTTGTTACTCTTCCTTCTTCATTAACCCCATGGCCTGAAACCCCATAACCCTCATCCCTACCACTTCTACCCAGTAAATTCTTACCCATACTTAAATCCCAGCTCAGGTAGAACTTCCTTTTTCTTGATTGCCCTGATTCCTCTCACTTCACCAACCCCACCAAAAAATAAAATGAATGTAGCAAACAAACAACGTAAACAAAACCCGAGGTTCCTGGTTCTGTGTTTCCCTGTTGCATGCTGTCAGAGCGCTGTGGCTCTCTCATAACACTTAGCATAGCTGGTGCTTTATTTATTTGTGTGCAAAGTTAAATTAATAAAATAATCCTATAATTTCTCAATCATGTGTCACCATTGATATGAACTCCTAAGACAATATTAATTATTTTTTCTTTTACCTTAACCATTATCTTTTGAAATTTCCGTTGTTGTAATTTATTTGTTGAGACTTTGTAAAGTATTAAAGAGATATGCAATGTATATAGACATAATGTAATTTTTACAGGAAGAATAAGCATTAGCAATGTAAAAGGCATTCTCTATGGACTATTGTAAGGCATGCATTTATTCTAAGTATCTTTTTCTGTTCACCCTTCATCTCTTTTCCTCTTGGCCTAATGAAAAGGGACCTGGGACTGAACCGAGCAAAAAAGTCAGGAGGCCATGAAATCCCCTACTGAAAATGAAGCTTGAGTCTAGATGGGTTTGATATGGAGCCTTTCATGCCCCTGTTAATCCTCACTGTTAAGTAGCTTTAATTTCCAATCATCTCTTTTTTTTGCCTTTTAACCATAATGCTATCCAAGAGTGCTAAACAGCTTTTGCTGGAGAAAATGAAATAGTTATTCTATAACCTTTAGAGACATAAAATGGGAATACACAACATGCAGAAAAACAGATAAGTCGGAAACTTAAAGAACTAAGGTTAGAAACTGAATTTTGCTTATGATAAATGACTTAATAAAAGAGATTAAAAAAACAACTGTTGTAACTACTCCCACACCCCCAGTTCTGCCATAAAAATAATGATTAAATCCAACAATAGGCTCAAAATTCCATTTTATTCACTATAATAACAGATAGGGTTTTAAAATCATTTTTATGAAAGCACAAATTTCTCAGTGAATAGAATGCTGCAGAATTTCTCTTAGGCTGCAGAAATATCTTTACAGAACTTTGTTCTTTGTATTGCTTGTCTCAGAGCACCCAGATATTGGAGCTCACACAGCACAGATGTAGTTACCTGTCAAAGATCCAGTGCTGCCTCACCTGCCCAGGTCCCTCAGGATGATACATCACGGAGGGAAAATGACTAACTCAGGGCTGCCACTACAACTTTCTGCAAAACTGAAAATTAAAAGGAGATGGCCTACTGGCCTCATGGCTTGGTCATTTTAAAACACATTTGTGAACATTAGAAAGTGGTGACCCTTCCTTTAGGTTCCTAACCCTTCTTGGCAGGGGCTGGATTTCAATTCTCACTTATTCCCTATGTGACAGTCCTTGTGCAGTGAACTACCTGTGCAACTGTGAATGTGACTTTGGTTTCAGATGCCTAAGAGATGGTGCCCTTTCTATAAACCAGTACTTGACTCCTCAGGAGTTTATCTACTGAACTTTGCAGAATGCTCAATCAATCAATAACCCTCTTCCCTATTTAGAATTTGGAATCTCTCTCTAGAAAATGGGGCTTTTCTTTATTTTTTTGGATCTTAAGATGTCTTTCAAGCTCTGCCTCAAACAGCTCAGAGATGCTTAGGCACAATGGCATAATTAAACAGGGAACACTCTAGACTCTGTAGCTCACTTGAAGTTCTCACTGACACGTTAACATGTCTTGCTTTGGCCTTCCATGCTTGGAATCTTATGAACAGTGTGAGCTTGCCATCGCTGTGATTCCTGCCCCACGGGGGTCTCAGGGTTATAAGGATGCTGCAGCAAGTGCTCCAGGCTGGCCACTTCAAAAGTCTCCCAGGTAAGAGGCCAGTGGTCTGACCTGTGCTGGCGGGCACCAGTCTCGGCAGTAACTGTGAATGACTGCTCCTCTTCCCGCCCACTGCTGTTACCCTTCACTTCTGCACATTTTGTCCCCCACCCACCTTAAATTATGTGGAATATTTTTTCTCCTTCCCCCTCATTCTGTCCCTCTACTCTACCTCTTCCATGAAAAAGAAAGTCTAAAAAACTAATTTACACCAGGTATCTGCATTTCAAAAGTTGCTTAAAAAAATATTTCCTACAATAAATATCTAATGGTAAAATTCCACACTTGTTTGGGGGAACTGTTGTGGATGATGGGGCTTCCCTGGCAGACTTGTGTCAGAGCATGAAAACAGCTCTCTTACTCTGGCTAATCATTTTCCACATCTCTACTTCCTTTGCTTCTGTTTACCTTAACTTTGACCTTTTAAAAATAGAGTAGGTTCACCCTACATCCGTCTCTGTCATACAGACATCAGTCAAGTAAAGCAAATCCACTGCTTCAATCCATAGAGCTTCCTATGCTAAAATCCAAAGGCCTACCTTGACTGCTGAGATCAAGCCAAACAATTCCCTTCGAGTCATGAGTGTCTCTGGTTTGCTAGACGCTATGTCTCCATACACTCCAACGCATACATCTATTGTCTCTCCCCCGTATGTCTTACTTGGCAAACTGTTTTTCGTTTTATTCAAAGTGATTCCCCAAAGAGCAAAACCGGCTTTTAATATTTTAGGGGATGGAGAAATAAGACAGAAGGTCATATTTAAATATCAAAATATCCATATGTATGACTCAAGCTGAATCGATCTCTACATAGGATTTCTCTACCTCAACAGCATGTGGTCCCTTGGCCTAACTCACTCATTCTGGGTACACCACCTTCTGAGTGAAAGAGATAAAAAAGATTGAAAAAAAAATACCATAACCTCACTCTAGCACTACTTAATATTATGTGTAAGTCAAAATATTTCAGGCAAATCTTTGATCTGGTCCCAAGAAAAGATAGTAGACTAGTGCAGTGGAGTACGGAGACGCTCCTGTCATTAAGTTTATGTACTTCTTTTACGGAGGAACAATGTTGACTTGCACCAGCGGTTAAAAATAGGTAATTTTTTTTTAATTTACACATCACTTCTTGGAAGACTTCACAGACTCCTGGATAACCCCCCCAGTGAGAAGCTTCTTTTTCCGTTCTAATGAACTCTTGCTGCGCTATCCAGCTCATTTCCTGTACGCGGGGAATTACTAACTGTATTAGTTTGCTAGGGTTGTCATAACGAAATATCACAGGCTTAAACGACAGACATTTATTTTCTCCCAGGTCTGGAGGTTAGAGTCCAAGGTCCAGGTGAGAATCGTTCGCCTTCCCTGAGGCCTCTCTCCTTGGCTCATAGATGGTGGCCTCCTCGCCACAACCTCACTCCTTCCCTCTGTGTGTGTCTGTGACCTTCCTACTCTCCTCTTCTAAGGACACCAGTAATATCAGATTGGAGCCCACCCTGACATCCCCATTTTAACTGAATTACCTCTTTCAAGGCCTATCTCCAAATGCAGTCACATTGGAGGTACTGGGGGTTAGGACTTCAACACATGAATTTGGGGGAGACACAATTCTGCTTCTATCTTCTATTAGTTCTTTTTAATGCTTGGGGTTTTACACTGTCATTCCCCAATCTTCTAAGTGAATCCCTGCAGTCTTTTAAACATTTAAAACTGAGTCATAAGATTCTTTAACACGCTCTACATTTACTTCCACTACCCTCCTCTGCCCGTTGCTTAAGTCCTACAAACTCTTTTTGGATTGTGGTCCTTAATAACAGTCCATATTTTGTAATAAAAGCTCACCCTCTCTTTGTAGCTTCTGCTTGGCTTTTAACACAGTGCCCTGCTCATATTAAGCACTCAAGTTCTTCTTTAAATAGGATGAGAATAAGAAATTTTGTTTTTATACATGACTATAATAATGTGTTATAATCCTGATGTAGTTTGTTGTTATGACTCTCAAATTATCTCCTGCTTCACTACTAAATAATCATTTTTACTTGAACAAATGCTTGCCTGTTTCATCAAAACCCTTCAAAATCATTGTCCAACATGACAAAATTCTAAGTAACTGAGATTCTTAAATTTGAAGATTTAAAGCAATTGGCTCTTATCATACCCTCTTTTTTTTTTTAAAGATTTTATTTATTTATTTGACACAGAGAGACACAGCGAGAGGGGGAATATAAGCAGGGGGAGTGGGAGAGGGAGAAGCAGGCTCCCCGCCGAGCAGGGAGCCCAATGTGGGGCTTGATCCCAGGACCTGGAATCATGACCTGAGCTGAAGGCAGACGCTTAACGACTGAGCCACCCAGGCACCCCACCTTACCTTTTTTAATATTAGCTTCTGCTAACCATTTTGCATCACTGAATATTTATGGATTATTTCTGCATTTTTCCTCAACAAAAATAATCTTAAAACACCATTTGAAAATCAGTGCTAAAAAGTCACTTCTTTGACTTACTGATCAAAAAGTACAATAGGTAAAGTTCTTGATGACAGGACCATTTTTTCCCCTATTGCTTTACCACTTGACGGGAGCCAATATAGACAGATCTCTTCTCTAGAGCTTCAAAATACTGGTACTGGTGCTGGGTAGCCAACATACATGTGGAGTCCTTTTAGAAATGCAAAATCCCAGGAACTATCTTAGATCTTTTGAATCAGAATCTCTGAGTATGTGTCAGTATATGTCAGAAGCTGAATTGGTAATTTTTATGTACAGAGCTGAGAACTTTTGCTTAAGAAGGAAATGGTCCCTAAATGTAGCTGCACTGAAATCATGGGGGGAGCCTTAAAGCAAGGTCATGCCTGGGTTTCACTCCACTGCCTGGGCATTAGGATATTTTACATTTCCCAGGTCATTCTAACATTGAACCAAAAGGACACATTGATGAGAAATCAGAAGAACATTACTAGCTATAAATTTTTTAAATACATCATTTGAAAGTTAAAAGTATAATACTAGGAGGGATTCTAGATATCATGTTTATTATACGTGGTTAAGTATGATCTGCCAGACACTGGAATCATGATCACCGATGTGCCTGGTCATGTCTCAATTCTGCCACAGACTACAGATGCAGCTCTTAAAAGTGTAGCTGCATCAGAATTCCCTGGAAAGCTTATATCATAAGCTTTGTTGGACCCAACTCTAGATTTCCTGACCCACAAGTTCTGATGTGAGGCCCCCAAATTCACATTTTTTGCAAATTCCAATGTAAAACTGATGTTGCTGGTTCAGGGACCACGTACTGAGTTTCTACTTCAATAGGGAGGTGGATGTCCTTTCATGCAGGTGAGACTCTTGACTCCACCTCCTAATATAGTAAGAGACCATCGACCCAAAGCATGTGCAATTGCCTTCAAAGAACATTCTGTAATATGAGTGCTACAAGATGGTCTCAGAGAAAGCCACATTCCCTCCAAAATCATGGGGATAAAAATAGGAGTAAGCAGAGTCTATGTTATCCCTTACTATTATTTTTTACAGTCTCTAAAATGTAATAATAAAACTAGCTTATTAAATAAAGTGTGAGTACTACATTTCATTTCCATGTGCCATCTCCTGCCCTCTAGAATATTTTCAGATTTTTCCCCTCAGTTCTAATGAATGGCTGGAATTCAGTTCAAACTGCTGAAGATAAATACACAAGCTAAAGTAATTATTTTGTTTTAATTTTTTACCACAATATCAGAAGTATTTTTGATTTCATGACTCAGTAATAGACGTACAAACCATAGGCTTTTACGTGAAATATATCTTGGAGACTTGAAAAAAAATTTAGGTTGTCTTTTTAACCCCTACACTCACTGCTCTAGGAAATACCTCTTCAATCCCCTACCACAAATAATGGAGTATATTTTCTTAGACCTACCTGAAAGAAACTCCACATTAAACTGCAAACTAGAAAACTATGATCTCTGTACTTTTCTTTAGATATGGTTTATTATTTCCTTCTTCTCCAAGGTTTATTTTGCTTCCATTCTAGATCTTTTCCATGGTTTCTTGAAAAAAACACTGTCTGGCAATCCATATTACTTTTCTTTTTTTTTTTTTTTTTAAAGATTTTATTTATTTATTTGACAGAGGCAGTGAGAGCAGGAACACAAGCAGGGGGAGTGGGGGAGGGAGAAGCAGGCTTCCCGCTGAGCGGGGAGCCCGATGTGGGACTCGATCCCAGGACCCTGGGATCATGACCTGAGCCGAAGGCAGACGCTTAACGACTGAGCCACCCAGGCGCCCCCAACATTACTTTTCAAAACCACTTTACTTGCTGATCCTCTGCAACAGATCTGACTCAATAATCAATCTGACCTTTTCTTTTTTGGGGGTCCAGGGGAGAGGAAGGGCTGGATGGGAGGGAATGTAAAGATACATTCAACTATAGATAAAAATACTAAACAGTCTCAAAATTGTGTTCATATTTAGGGAGAGAATCCTGTATAACCTAGAATGTTATGTGATCTAGCCTCTTTTCAAAACCTAATTGAGAGAAGTCATATTCAGGTTAGATGATATAAAGAACACTGCATTCCTCACATATCTAGCTGTTCTGTAGTCAAGACTTGCTTTGAACTGTCCTAAACTACAGGAAGCCTATTCCTTAGAACAGAGGAGAAGCTTCAAATATTGGGATTCACTTTTAAGATTATGTACTTGGCTTTTATTGAAGTCTTTTTGAAAAACAAACAACAAAAAAGTCGTATAAACATTGCTTTGTATTTAGTGCCCTCCATGTAAGACTCTACATAAAAAAATGTCCTGAGTTTACCCCGTAGGAACCTTCTGAAATACTTGCATTTCTTTACTTATTTTTAAAGATTTATTTATTTATTTGGGGGGGGGCAGAAGGAGAGAGAATCCCAAGCAGACTCCTCGTTGAGTGAGAAGCCCGACGTAGGGCTCAATCTTATGATCCTGAGATCATGACTTGAGCCAAAACCAAGAGTCTGACGCTCAGTTGACTGCGCCACCCAGATGCCCCCAAACTTGCATTTTTTAATGTTTTTCTTAATATTTTCCTCTTTATCCAGTTAGGAAACTCAAATGCTTTCCCCCTTCCTTTCCTTAGTATTATCTTCATATAATTCCCCTATTCCTACATTACTGGACTATTTTAAGAGAAAAGGAGAAACATGACCATTAAAAGAAATGGCTGCATTGGTGATAAACTCCGAGAAAATTCTGATATTGAACCTTGAACAAAAATAAAGAGGAGGAAAGAAATGTACCAAGCAAAAAGCCCCATGATTCTCCGTGTTTTCATTTTAGGTAATCCTCAAATCTACTCTGACGCTGGATGTAGTCATCACTAAACTGATGCCCAGGAAGATAAAGGGATGTGCCTTCAGCCACCACATCAGAGGAAAGGTTCAAATGCCTGACTGTAGCATTCATGCTAAGTCTACTAAACCACACCGGAAGGAAACTATTGGAAATCATACTCAAGATACACTTCAGAGGTCTGTACCTTCAGGGGTTCTTACCATATGAAAAGATCCCATATTTCCCTTCTCTTTATACACATAGGGAGGCCATGCCTCTTCTTCCTGCCACTATGAATCCTTAGAAGTTTGGTATAGAAATGTTTGACCCGGGGTGCCTGGGCGGCTCAGTAGGTTGAGCATCCAACTCTTGATTTTGGCGTAGGTCCTGACTGTGAGATGGAGCCCCGCACTGGGCTCTGCACTGGGCAGGGGAGTCCGCTGGAGCGTTCTCTCCTTCTCCCTCTGTCCCTCCCCTACATCTTTAAAAAAAGAAATGTTTGACCCATGCAGGAAACAACAAACAATTGTACAAAAGGGAATGCAGAAGCACATATGGCGATGGGGGGAACCAAAACTATTTGCTTTTTCACAGGAATTACTGGAGACAGCATGGAGAGTGGTAAAGCACCAGACTTGGAATCTGAGTCTGCAGCTGTCACCAAGAACCTACAAGAGCTTAGGAAGCCATTTAACCTCTCTAGGTGTCAGGCTCCTCATCCCTAAAATATGGAGTTTATACCAGATCCTCCTGTAGGTCCTTTACAGCCCTAATATTCTGCACTGTCTGCTCTTTGCCCATAAGCTAACTGTTCTAGTTTACAGCTGGACTTAGATGTTCCCATACAACTGTGGGAGAAGCGTCCCCATCCAGAAGTCTGGACGTCTCCACAAGTCATGGGAGAACAAGTTAGAGGGGATACAGTAGCTGCAATAAGCTGTATAAAAGCAAAAATGGTCTGATGAAAAAAAATTCAGGACTTCTGATAGAGCTATGCAGAGCAATAACTGAGACCGGCCCATTAAAATGTATTTATTCAATACCAGCTTTCCCCATACTCCACAATCTGAGTGTTTTCACTAGTGGTGTTATATTTCCTGTGGTTTCTTGTCATCTATCACCTTGCCTTTTTCTTTCTCTATATTATTTTTATTTAAGTAACGAGACATTATCATCATTGCATGGCACCCATCTAACGTCAAGATACAGAACTTGGCATTTCACATTTGCACTCATTTTATTTTACTATTTTTTTTTTTAGAATTTTTACATTATTATTTGAACAACCAAAATAAATAAAAACCAAAACCGTTCATCCATTTCAGTGCACTATTTTAATCAAACAGCTGTTTATTGGGTATTTACTGCCCACTTAAGACTGTGTTAAATGCTGAAAGAAACATCAAGGTAGGATGCAATCTGTCCCGCCATCTCTCCCAATACGCTGTTGAACCTGCAATATTGAGCTAGTCACTCAACATACTCTATTCCTCCAAGCTGCACGTGATTCTTCATGCAGTCTGGATCCCATGCTGAACCATTTCACTTATGATTTTGTCATCATCCTACACATATGGGGTCTTTAGGTTTTTTTTCATGCTCATCTCTGACCTGGACACCTCCTAATCCCCTATCATACTTTCTTAATAAAATGCATTGGACTGGGTAAATATCAATATGTCATGAATGCCTGGTGGCAGTTCCATAGCTCTGGGCCCTAAAGAGTGTGGTGACTATTATAGCTGGGTGAGTTTCATGTTTCTACAATTTTGAGTAGAGGTAATATCCACTGTGAAAAGGAGACTTCTAGCACAGGGGACTCCTGCACCCACCACTGTGAATCTCATCTGCCTGGGCTGCTACTGTGGTAGGATATGGGGTTAGACTGCTGAGTGACCTGCATCAAGGACTCTCACTGAAACGGGTCATCTGAGGTCATCTGTCTGGTAAGCCAGATTCCTATTCAACAGATTTCTGAGTAAGTTGGTGCCAAATGTGACCCCTGACCGCCTTCTAAGTGTCAAGGTTTAATTAGACCCTGAAAGACTGCCTGGTGGGTATTGCACTGCTGTATTTTTGTAATTAGTCATTTATTTCCTGTTAACCTAAGCAACTCTGCCACTCCACTAAAACTATTTTTTCAAAAGACACCAATGATTTTGTTTTTGTCCAAACCTAAGCCTTTTCCATTCTGTTTCTTCTCTTCATACCTAAGTGTTCTGATACTTCTCAGTGGCCCGTCTTTCATGAAATTCTATCTTAGTTGGGCCTGATGCTTTTTTCTCCGATCACCTCTAAGCAATCTTCTGTTTCCATGTCTGATTTCTCTTTTATTTATTTGGGGGGGAGGGAGGGGCCAAAGGAGATTGGGAGGGAGAGCCTTAAGCAAACTTGGCACATGCAGCCCAACACAGGGCTCAATCCCACAACCTGGAGATCATGACCCGAGCGGAAACCAAGAGTTGGACACTTAACCGACTGTATCACTCAAGTGCCCCTTATGACCTAACTTCTTGTATCTCCATTTCACTTTGCTCTCCTGTCTCCCACCAGGACCTCTTTTCATTTAGCTTTGCTGCTGTTGGCCCAGGGACAATGTGTCATTATGTGTTCCATTCCCCGCCACTCTCCTCAAACAGGCAGAGACATCACCATCTCCCCAAAGTATACTTTCAAATGTCAGTCATCAGGCTTCAGACCCAGGACTCATCTGTGACACTCTTCTCTGCTCCTAATATTTTATGTGGTCAGTCATCACGTCCACTTTCCCCCTTCAAATCTACTTCTCCCGCCCTTCAGCTTTAGTCTCATTACCACCACTTAGTCCAGGTCATCACTCTATGACTCCAGTGCCTTTTAATATCCTGTATATGCTACCACATTTATCATCCTTAACTCACTTATCATGCCACATTTATGCTCAGTGACCTATGCTAATATGACAAAGAGAACTGTAATGTTTTATGTCCCTAGACAAATGCAAGCCCCCTTTCAAATGTAGTTATCAACACCCCTTCAAATAGGCATTTTAAATTTTACAACCTAAAAACAACAAGGTCGGTCTTTCTCATACTAAGAATTAGGTCTCATTTTCTATGTCTAGGTCACAAAGTCTTTCTTCCCCACTAACCGGAGAGCTTGTCATTTTAGTGTGGGAAGGAAATGAGATGTGATGCTTGCCTAGCTTCCAGCTAGTGAGTATCTCCCTTTTTCCTTACTCCAATGCAGTATATATAAATAACAAATTTTAAAATATTTAAACACTGATAGCATGGTGTTATTTTTTTAAACCCATGTGACACATCCTTTTCCCTAAATACATACAGAGTTTTACCCATCATTTATATGCAAATGGAATGAAAAGTGGTCTTATCATAAAATGTATCATGGCATTAATCTTTATTTTTTGACAAGTCATGAAAACTTTATTTACCTCGAGTTATAAAATTCTAGAATAAGTACAAAATTAAACATAATTAACATTCATTTAAAAGATATATAGTACCCAAAGCAGACAATATATGGTATTCAACACTGTAGGCAAACATAGGTGCTGAAAGACAACTAATCAGAAAGGTGAAGTCCAGATTGCTGCTGTAAACATTTAATATGCCTAAATAAACACATAAATAAGTAGAACTCACTTTACTTGGCAGAGGATCATTATCTATGCATGCTTCCTTTTTGTTGCAGGTTTTCTTATCAGAATTTTATGTCTACATTGTTCACATGTGCTGCCAATATATAATTGTAATTATAATTTAAAAATAAAGGCAATTCTATGCTTCTTCCCTTTTCTGAGCAAGATAATTATATTTCTTTGGAATATAAATTGCCACCATTTTTAGAGTTAGAAATTCTTCAAAGAACAATTAAGGCTTTGCTGAAACATGAAATAGAAGATAGTTCTAGAGAAGATTACAGCGTTTCAATTCAGTGCTTCCAATGAGAATAAAAAAATTGGCTTAACTGTTGCCCAAAGTCAATACCTCAGATTCTAAGATGTCAGGCTGCATATTTGAATGAGCTTATATATATTTAGCAATATAAGCAAGCTTTGTAAACTATAAAGTTATTCAAGTGAATCAAATGTTTATTTTCTCTACATAATCGAAAATAGGAAAAATCATACGGTTGTAATATTAAACATGATGCACTTTTAAGTTTAAAGCCCTTATGTTTTTCAGAAAGCATGAATGGAAAAACAAACAAAGTTTTAGTTCTTAAGGGAATAAAACATTCTTGTAGTTCTAAACTATGATCTGGTTCAAAAGCATTATTTTTAGGGTATCATTTTTAGAGTAGAATTTCATTTTTACCCTGGGGCTTAGCTATACACTTTGGAGGGGTCTGAGCTATGTTTTTGCTGTTCCGACGTCATCATGAGTCCTGTACTGTAAGCTGCATTATAGGATAGACTCTAGAACCTTCTATCAGAGGAAAAGACCAGCAGTAGCAGCCTTCTAGTGATCAGAGGGTCTTCCAAAAGTTACGAAGTTTCTGCTGAGTCACAGCAGGGACAAGCTGTGCCCTGCAAGCTCACTGGTATCTCTCCTTCTCACGAGAGAAAGCCGTGGAGGAGGGAAAACACACACACACCTGGACACAACACTGGAATTAGAGGAAAGCAATAAGATACCCCAGAGGTTAGCAGAGGTCAAGAATTCAGAGATACATGAGGTTAAAAGAGCAGACACCACCACTAGATTGGAGTCAAGGAGACGGGAACAAATCTCATTTCCCCTACTTACTGTGTGGCTGGCGCAAGTACTTAAAATACAGAGCCCTCGCCATTAAAATAGGAATAATACTTCTGCCCCAGAAGATCAAGGCCTGCCAGGAGGACACTGCATCAGCACAGGGCTGGACACAAAGACACCCCGAGAAAATGACGCTCATATGCACGGTATCCAGAGACCACTGGTCAGGCATGAAGACTGAAGACTCTTCCCAATTGTGGACACGGTATTATCAGAATCATGTGGTGTCCCACTGCTCGGAAGGAAGGCTTTTCCTCTTGAGCTTTGCTTCAAACAGCAGGATCCCACCGTGGGGCCCCTCAAACTTGAAAAAACAGTTTTGTCAGCGGCAGTCTTGTACTTAACTACTTATCACTAGCACACCTGATCATTATTCTTAGCCCTCAAAGTCCCCAACATGGATTCTTTCGTTCTCCTACTCCCTGAGACAGTGACTTTTTTTTTTTAAAGCCTCAAGAAAATGTCAGGGGCTCTCAAAACATCAAGGTAGTAATATCTTCCATCCTGTGAGGTTACATTTTTTTTTTCCCTTAAGAATAACGTAGAGAACCTGCTAAGGGGATGAGCAACATATGAACCCTCCTTTGTCAGAAGAGGAATAACAAGGGTGAAGCACAGTGCCTACGCTCAGATCTGATGGAAAAGGTTCAGCCAGGGACTGAGGGCTGTAATATAGATGGACAAGCATCAGAGGGGGCAGTCAGCACACACTGCAATACAAGGAAATGACCTAGCTTCAGTTACCTGAACTAGGTGTTTCATTCCCTCCCACTGGGGCTCTTTCAAGTTCAACTTCTTTAAGGTTATCTAAGGTCCTTTGACCCCTGACAAGGTCAACCTGATTGCTGGAGAATCAAGCATAATGACAGCACCTCAACTAGTGAGCAGCTTATAGAACACGTTCTCTAGAGGCAGCCTTCCTGAGTTCAAATCCAGGCTCTGCCACTTACCAGCTGTTGACCCTGGGCTAGTTCTTTAACCTCTCTGTCTCCGTTTTTTCATCTGTAAAATGGAGATAATTGTACCTACCTCACAGAGTAATCACATGGACTGAGTTTTTGGGAATGCATAGGGAATGCATAATACATAGCAGGAACTGTGTGTTTGATTGATAAATGACAGAAAAATTACATCTACCACGGGCTTGGTGTTACGGCTTGGTATTGGAATCCCAGAATAGAAAATATCTCATATTACCTTTCTCCTTTAATGCATAATGCTGATTAGTCAGTCATAGATCTTGGAAAACTCTAAAAAGGTAATTATTTTTTTCCTAGACTTACTCTTTCATTTGGGTTAGAAATCATTTTCCCTACTTAACAGATGAAGCAATTGAGATTTGGAAAGTTTAAATTACTTACTAAAAGTGAAAAGGAAAAAAAGAAACTTAGTGAGAAGAGATGAGATCAGAAACTGAGAAAACAGTTCTCCAGAACCTGCTATGAGACAGAACATTTTTGCAAGATGCCATTCACAGCCCCTCCTGAAAAGTAATTAGAGTCCCTGATAAGTCTGAGTAGTTTTCTAAGAGACGCTCATGGTATTTCAAGAGCCTTTCTGGGCATGCTGGGTTACCCACTCAGCTGTCAGTTTTGGGACTTGCCTACATCTTTAATCCATTTTGTGACTAAGCCTAATAATCTTTAACCAGACATTTCTTTTTTATATCCGCACTTTTTTTCCCTACAAAATGTTTTTACCAGCAGGAGGCATCACTGAGGTAGGTTTACACAGCAACCTCTCTTTAAGCAGCTTGTTTAAAATAAAACCGTGATGTGGGCTCGTATCATTTTATCTGAGAAGTTGTCTTTAAACATACCCATATTTCCCAACATAATACAGCACTCCTTCCTATATTTCTAATGATTCTTACTCCCTGTTTTTATTAATCCTAAAAACTCCCAGATCCACCGGAGTTGGAAGGAATACTAGGATTCAGAGAGGCTCACGTTCTCAGTTGAAAACGTCTGCATGTTCTCGGCTGCAGTTATGGAGACTCAGAGAACTCTGCTTTCCGAATGTGTCCCAAATAAGCTATTTCTTACCCTTTCTATGGGCTAAAATTTGCAGAGTTTGTTAGTTTACAGGCAAAAATGTTTTTTTTTTTCTATTTGCAGAGGGTTTATTTATTTTTTCACCTCACCATCCAGGCTCCAGGCACAAGTAATAGGAAGTGGGTTTTCTCCCCCCCACTTTTTTTTAAACAAGGTAACCCAAGGTTGGAAAGGAGAAGTCCAGAGAAAGCTTGAGAAAGTCCGTGGTTCTCAAGCCTTAGCTTGTGCCAGAATCCCCTGGAGGGTTTGTTAAAACTCACACTGCTGGGCTTCACCCCTGGAGTTTCTGATTCCATAAATCTAGACTAACGTCTGACAATCTGCATTGCTAAATTTCCTGGTGGAGCAGATGTTGCCAATCAAGGAATCACAAATGAGATAAACTATCTCAATAGAAAATTCTTCTTTTGGTCATAACCTTCAGACCAGATACATCTTTTCTTTCCTTCTGCAAACCCCAAAGTTCTCGTCCCCCCTCAGACTCAGAGAGACTGATAATACCAACCCATGAAGCTGAGAGACAATCCCACTGGAGGGGAGGCTGCGGAGTAGAAAAAGGAATGTTGAGGGAGGGATGCAGGGAAAGTTCCCTGTGAGAATCAGGTTTTCACCCTGAAAAGCCACTTCCTTTTTTTTTCTCTTAAAGATTTTATTTATTAGAGAGAGAGAGAGATTGAGAAAGAGGGAGAGGGAAAAGCAGACTCCTGGCTGAGTGCAGAGCCCGATGTGGGGCTCAATCCCAGGACCCCGAGATCATGACCTGAGCCAAAGGCAGATGCCCAACCGACTGAGCCACCCAGGAGCCCCAAGACGCCACTTCTGAATCTATACCAACGGATGCTTTTGTGAGGTTGGATTGTATCCATTTAAACTGGAGAAAAGGATTGGCTGAAGGTTGAGACTCTCAGGAAAAGGTGGAGGTGTTCTTCTATTTGAGCTGCAGCCCGTTTCTCCAGGGGAAGGAGTGAGGAGACCCAGAGAGCCCGGCTTGGCCCCAAATTCCCACTGGTGCTCCCCGACATCCAGACTCCCTCCCCCCACCGCCTTCCCCCCACGGCCCTCCCCCCACCTCCGCACAGGCCTTGTTCCACAAACAAGGGGAGAGGAAAACGAATGCAGTTTGACTGTAATGTGCGTTCCTTCTCCCCATGTTCTAATTCCTCTAGGTGAGAGATCAAAAACTATCCTCCCAAAGTTTCTCCTGGCTAGAGGTTATTTGGGAAACAAGCTTAATTTTACAAATACACGGCTCCTCTTTCTCAACCCCAACCCTCATAACATCATTAACATCTTGGCAGTTGTTTTTATCAGTGTTCCCAGCCCCAGCTCCTGGTCATAAGCCTCACATGGGGCGCTTTTACAAACCACAAAGTCAGGACTCCACCCCAGACCCACATCATCAGAATCAGGAGGCTAAAATTCCCAAGTGATGCCAATGGACCTATTAAGAATAGAAAATATCCCCATTTTAATCAAATAGCCAGTTTCATCTCTGTGAGCGCAGACCTCTTTTGCTCTGGGCAGTGAGGAAATGCCTACCCCAGGGATGGTTTCGGAGCAGGGAGGCTGCATGAGGGTGCTGTGTGCAGAGGAAAAGACAAGGCTGGAAAGTGAGGGAGCTCATGAGAAAAGGAGCCGCCATTACAGACCAAGGAACTTTGGTAAGAAACTTTGGAAAGTCACCCGTGACCTCAATCATGATCTCTGGAGTAGTGTAATGACTGAAAACCTCAGCTTTCCCAAGTTGGCTGAACTTTCACTCCAGCTCTGAGTCTGCACTGGGGTGAGGGAGAGGCTGAAGGTAAGTGCTTGAAACTCCCCTCCAACGTCTCCCTGTATTATAGGACATAGTTTATGTGATTCTAAAGGCTGCCCTAATTATGGCTTCTTTATAATTGGGGGGCTCAAAGGTATTAGCGCTTGGAGGATGCCCACTCAGAGAAGACAATAGGTATTTCATACAAGATGATGGTTTTGGTTTTTAACTTTACTAAGAGAGTTGTGGTCTGAATTTCTCCTTGAGGGGAACAGAATGCATTGATGATAATGTTGATCATTTGTGCCTTTTACATGGTGAATAGAACATGAATTTGAAATATTTGGTTAAAATCTCTGCTTATTTGTGGACTTAAGAAAATAACAGTGACCCACATAGTGAATAAACCCCACATCTGTAGACATAGAAGAAGCAACTTGTTTTCTAAAGGTTTTCTCCTATTTAGCTGCTTTATGACTAGTTGACTCAAAGAGTCACCCCACCCCAAATTTCTAGACAGTGGGCTCCTAGGGTGAGCATATAATGCTTAAGTATTTTTCTTAGTCTGTACGAACTCTTCATTCAGGGAGTTGGCTTTATATTTTCAAGTAATTAAGTTGGGCAGCATTTTCCATTGGTCTTTGGTATTTGGAAAGTACATGTGTTAGTGTATATATTTTTCTCCAATTCTTGAATACAAAGTTTATTTCTTCCCCACAAAGAACAGGTGGATCATCAAGGCCAGAATTATTTTCAAAGTAACATCCCTGTGCTTAGTCATGACTCACAAGCCACTTGATGCCTTTATATTAATAAGGTGCTCAGAACCTTCTTTAAATTCCTATTCTTTCTTCATGCCTGTCTTTCAAGATGGGTGAAGGGGGTTATAAAGTCCAAACTCCAACCTACAAAATAAGTCATGGGGACATAATGTACAACATGGGAACTACAGTTAATACGGAATAGAATTTTTAATATCCCTTTGACATTAAGATGAAACTTCAATATTCCAGATATTGCTTGACCTACAGTAAGGTCTTAGTAAATATCTTAAATGAACGCATGAATAAATGGCTGAACGAATGAATGAAGAATACCCATAGCATAGGTTTTAAGTGAGGAAAATTACTTACAGGTAGGAAAGTATAAGAGTTCGGGAGAAAGAATAAAAATAGACATTTAATAGCGATCAAGGCCAATATAGTGCCATGTGTATGCTATTCTAATTGACTGTTCTGATGGACATTATAGCGAATTCTTGTCAGCTGCCAAGGAGGCAACTTGATTCTATTGCTTATCAGCAGTCCTTCAATAAAATCTGGTGTCCCGTGGAAAGCAACTTTATTTAAATTACTAAGAATTCTTACAAAAAGATGAAATTCAAATAAATTATTTTTTAGTGTAAAAAATAGTATCTAGAGAATATTCCTATCTGGATTATTAATTTCTTGTGGCTACTACTACAATTCTTGTATATTTAGAACAGGGCCTGCCAGACCCAGGATGAAATGTACACACGGCAAAAATGGGGAAACACAGCTAGCTGAGAGAATGTGTCATTCAGCTTAGTAGTAGGGGATAAAGCGGGAAATGAATACTAGGGCCAAACGGAAAGGGTCTTGAGGAGGAGAATGGGTAGGGGATTTAGATTTATTAAGTAAAAAGTGGAGTTCCCACTCCAAACAGTTGTGAATGAGAAAATAGGGTTGATTACGTGTAGGGGAGAAATGGTCACAGAAATAACTTCCATTTCTTCATCAATAGGACATATCTGTCTTTTAAGAAAATAAACCATAGTTATTATTTTGGTCTGTTCTTGGTGCTGTCACACTGTTAAGTTTGTAAAAACCTTTGTCCATGACCTGGCCCTTTCAGTACTGAAGAACTTCTGATATTTTACAAAATGATATGCTAAGCAATGATGCTATAAAGTAAATGTACAAAATTTCTTGGCATTGATTTATAAAAATAATCAGTTTCTTGTAACATTAGTAACTTTATCTACAAATTTCTCATTGGCAAGCAACTACCAGGGATACTGCTAAAAATCAGGAAATAAGGAATAAGGCCTTTAAAGTCACCAAATAGATTTAATAAAGTTGATGCATAGGTGAGTTCCTTGGGTACTCACCCACTATTTGCATTTACTTTTCCTATGATTATAAATATTTTTAAACCTAAAACTTCCACTCACAGATGATAAGCATCAACTTAGAAAATTAGTAAATCACGTCACTAAGAACTGGTGATCCTGGGGTTGGGGATGGGGGTAGGACGGGGCAGCTAGTGTAGGTCCAGGTAACCTAGCACTCAACAGGAAGATTGAAATATAGATGAGCAGACCAAAAGAACTGTAATCAGTGGCATTAACAAGGGGAAAAAAGTGTGAGACACAACATTCAACGTATATAATATTCATAGGTTCATGATAAGCTAAATATTCAGCATGCTCTGCTTAGGGAGACATGGAAGAATATACTCTTTCAGAAAACTTTCAAAAAGATTTCTTAAATTTATTTTAAAAACTTGCTTTTAGAGGGATAAGTTTCAGTTCTCTGGAAAAATCATTCTTTGGTAAAGCCAGGTAACTAACTATTATATTTTTCAAAACTCCATTGCATATCACATTTAAAAGCATATACTAATATATATATATAGCCTCTTTAAAATATTTGAGACTTTTTTTTTAATTTGGAAATAACTATGTGGGAAAAGATTACCATCTATTTAAGGCCTAAAATATACCTTACCACATGATGGATTGATTGACATGTTCTATTTATTACTCTCAGCAAGTCTGTTAGATAAGGATTATATCCCAATTGTTTAAGATGATAAAACTGATACTTAGAAAGTCATTCAATCTGTCAAAAGTGAAGCAGTCAGAACTTCATTCAGATGTATTCTCTCTTCATTGCATCATGATGATATTAATCCGAAGTGTGTTAGGAGTTAAAATGGGAAAGTAGCTTAAAAAATAGGTTGATCATGGGATGCCTCAGTCGTTTAGCATTTGCCTTTGGCTCAGGTCATGATCCCAGGGTCCTGTGATTGAGTCCAGCATCGGGCTCCCTGCTCAGCGGGAAGCCTGCTTCTCCATCTCCCACTCCCCCTGCTTGTGTTCCCTCTCTTGTTGTCTCTCTCTCTGTCAAAAAATAAAATCTTTAAAAAAATTTAAAAAAATAGATTGTTCAAAGAGAATATCCTATATGTGACTGGGGGGGACAACTTAATGTGCAGGAGGGGAGGACTGTCATTTTATATTTTGGAGGAAGGCAGAATGGATCAAATTCAGGGTTGGTTAAGTAAGTAGAGATGAATTCCAGTTAGTCCTGTTTTTAAGTAAATCTGGTGAAATGAAGATGGAGGATACTGATAGAAGAGAGTAAGTCAAGGAGGAAATAAATAGAAACATCTGAAGTCTGTACTTGATCCAAAGAGTACTAAAGGAAACTCCAGGGTCTGGGCAGCAACATGATCAAGGTGTCAGTCTTTAAAAAATTGACAGTAGTGTGCAAAATGACTTGGAATGGGGGTGAAAACTGGAAAATCTACCAAAGATTAATCTTCCTATCACTGTGCCATAGAATTCAGGAAATGTACAGAAGGATTTTAAGTAAGAAATCCATAATGCAAGTTACAGAAGCAAATGCATATAAAGAAGAGACACAGTATTTCTTCCAGAATTCTGGGTGTAGAATAGCGCAATAATATTCTCCATAAATAATCTAAACTCGGCGAAGAGAATGTCAGTACAATGATAATCCTGTGTTATTAAAATCCTGTTTGAGTATTCCTTAATAAACTTGTGTCATTCAGAGAAGATAAAACAGTACTGAAAATTTTGGAATCATTCTATTTCATAAGAAAGAATAATGTTAAAAGTAAAAATGCTGATGTAGGGGAAAAGAACCAGGGCGTTGAACAAACAATGATGGAGTTGATTGCATTACAGGAAGAGAATCAACAAAGAAAAATTGTCATAAAGCAACTGAAAAAGAAAACTGGTAAATTCAAATCAAAAGAGAATGGTTGGAAGTTTTGCATGTTACAAAGAAATAAAAGTAAACACTCGAACTCCTTTTTTATGCAAGTCTGTTCTGCTTTTTAAAGTTTTATCAGTAATTAGGAGATTCGGCTTGCGAGATTCAGCAAGTAAAAAATACAGGAAACCAAGTTATACTTGAATTGTATGAGGCACATGTATACTAAGTGTACTAAGTATAACACTATTGTTTCTGAAATCAAATTTAACTGGGCATCTTGTATTTTAGCTGACAATTCTAAATCCAATTCACCGATATTTTACCTGTTAGTGGTTTTCACACTGGAAATGAGAAGTTGCAAAGACACAGGGCAACGAAAAAAATTCAGACACAGGAATAAGAAAAAAAAAAAAAGATTTTCTGTGAGGAAGTATAATGGGAGCTTGTATCCAGGATTGGATCAGAGGTTCCACTGATTTGATATAAAGAACGTAGGCAGAATGGCCCAGAATTCCAACGATGAGAAAGTTAGGCTTGTCCTTACCCTTAAACACTGAGAGTCTGTCTCCAAGACAGAGAACTTTATATAAAGATTGAGTCGGTTTGTGCTTCTACTTTGAAGCAGCATCTGCCTCTAATTATTGAGCCAAATCTCAACAGCTCAGGACAAATTTGAGGGTCTTATGTACAGATCTTACCTACTTGAAAGGGCTGGGCATTACCCCTACATTAAGATGTTTACTCAACGAAACAAACAGAAGGTGAGCCATTTACTTTTGCAAAATTCAAGAAATGAGAAGATGGCAAAACAAGACTTGAACCTCTGTCCCACCCCTGGTCCCCACAAAAATAAATGTGTAGATGAACAAGGCTCAAATGGATTTTCTTTTTGGCACCGAAAAGTCTTTTTAAATTAGATGAATCATAATGTGGGGCTAATGCCCTTCTACATGGAATTTTAAGTATTTTGTTTTTGCTTTCTTTTATGAATATATAATTAGGGCGATGTTAGGACAGTAAACACGATGTCAATACTTTGCTGCTAGCCAAAGTGAACATCAGCTGAGAGCTACTGAATGCTACAGCTCAGTAACTGCTGTCTCCAGCCACGAAAATGCCTGATATAATGAGAAAGGTGACCTGCTAAGGGAACTCGGGCACCACAGAGGATGTGGAAGCTCGGTGCTGAGTCAAGTGTAGGTAATAAGAAATTACAGTAACTAATTAACTTAATTGTTTGCTTCCAAATTGGAAGGGAAAATGCCTGGTGCTTGGGAGGGAAGGCAGGAAAATCACCATATTTTCTTTAGGCAGAGATATAGTGAATTGATGGCTTTATTTGTTGACATCTTACTCTGTGACAAGTTTACCTGTATTTGCTCATTTATACGACATTGTAAAATGAGTACTCTTATTGTCCTCATTCTGTAGATGAAAAAACAGGCATGAAATTTTTGCACCTTGTCCAAAAATCCCTTGGCTAGGAAATAGCAGAGATGAAACAAAAATAAATCCACACTTAGAGCTCACACCTGCCATTTTGCCACTTCACTCATACTCTGGAAAATGCTTTCAATTACTGAAAAGAGAGTGAGGGTATCCATGAAAAGTATGTGGTATTGTAGTTTCACAGAAAATGATACCACATTAATGGTTTGGGGTTTTACAACCGATTTTGTTCTGTTTGCTTAACTTCTAGAAACAGTAATGAAAAACATTTATTAAGCAAAATTCATTCAAATATATTATTATCCCTCATAAATACAATCCTTTTTATAAGCAGCTTCTTCTGTCCACTGCATTCATTCAGTGGCTATTGACTAAGTTTGTATGCACAATTATGAACACCTACCAATAAGGTGGCCAAGTTTTGAGATATAAGCTCAACAGACCTACAAAAACGCTTTTGTGATATTTTCATCAGTATACAGAATCCATGCACAGTATTCCATCACTGACGACCAGATTCTCTGATAGGCTCATAAGAAGATTCCTTTGTATCTATAGAATTCATTCTCACTTTTTCTTCTAAGTTGGATGGTGAACGGATTGTCCATTTGCATATTAAACTGCACTAAGTTACAGCCACTCTTAAAGATAAGTTGCTCTAAATTTCCTGGTTCACCCTGAGGCAAAACTTTACAGTGAATATTTAAACAGTAATAATAAGCGCAAGGCTAAGAAGATACTCTACTAAGTTGCTGTGCTTTCTAGTAGAAGACCGTACGACCTATAGCACTTGTTATTAACTTGCGGAGAATAGCTGAATTTATATCTGGGAACAGAGGAAAGGGGAATAAATGGTTAATAAAAGGAAATGTCTGAGAGCCTGAATTTGCCTATGTTTACTAGAAAATAAATCCAAATGAAGAAATAATGGGACTAAATCTCAAGGATCTAGTATGGTCAGACTCTCAGCTATATTGGGTACAGGCAAGAGCTAAAATATATTCCCAATAGGAAAATTAAACAGGAGTTTAGTATCTATTGATTCTCATATAAAAGAAAAACAAAATGAAAATTTTTGATGGCACTGCATGCAAACTGACACTAAAACTGCTTCCTGCTTTATTGAGATCATGATGACCGTTAAAGAATTAAAGCGGGGCGCCTGGGTGGCTCGGTCGTTGAGCATCTTCCTTCGGTTCAGGTTGTGATCCCAGGACCCTGGGCTCGAGCCCCACATCGGGCTCCCTGCTCAGTGGGAAGCCTTCTCTCTGTCCCATTCCCCCTGCTTGTATTTCCTCTCTCGCTGTGTCTCTGTCAAATAAGTAAAATCTTTAAAAAAAAACAACTAGCGAGTATCAGGGCAGGAGGCTGTGTGTGTGTGTACACTTTATATATACATCTCATGACAATATGTAGTGTGTACAGTGCCTTCAACACTCTCCTATGGAATTTAGATTTCTCAACTTTATATTCTTACTGATTTTTTTTTTAACTATGTTGAGTGTTTACGACTGGACTGAATGTTTATATAGGAGTGTTTTAATGAACAAGGATAATCCTAACTCATATACTTATTTTGTAAAGTGTTCGATAATATTTCTGCTTTAGTAACAGTTTGTAGGATGTGTAATTCCCACCATGATTTTCTTTTACAAATATAATCTATAGCATTCTTTGCTTATACAACAGTAGTTACACATGTGTATGCCCATTATGGACTTGACCGTTATTCACAGACTGGGTTCCGTGCCAGTCTATAACAGGAACTGTTAATGTACAAGTAAATAGACCTAATCCTTGGCCTTAAGGAACTTGCACTCTGTTGTAAAGAAGACATTCAAATAAGTGTTTATAATACAAAGTGAACTGAGCTGCAGTGGAGTTGTATATAAGATACACTGGAGAGCATTGGGGAAGGAAAGTCTGGATCAAGGCAGGGGAGACAGGAAGTCCTTCGGTGGAGTTAGCACTTGAACTGATTAGAGAAGAGAGGGATCTCTGATCATGTGCAGATATGTGGAAAGTACAGTCTGTCATATTAGAATACAACTTAAGTGATGCAGACTAGGGGAAGTGACCTCCTACGAGGCTAGAGGGACAGGCAGGAAAAGACCAAATTATCATGTTACTTAATGATCCAAATGGTGCGGATTTTACCTTAAGGCCTTTGAAGAATTTGGGGTGTAGAAATCACAGGGCAAGGTTTGGTTAAATCACTCCTTCAGCAGTATGGAAGATGGAAGAATTGATTTAGAACACAGACGGTGAGGATTTTAGGAAGCTGACGTGGAAGAATTGAATAATTATTTAGATGTGGGGGGTAAGGGAATATGAGAACTCCAACTTGAGCTCCATGTCACTTGTATCAGATGAAAGTGATAGAGCAGTAAGCTGAAGTGTTGACAGTGTCCCTAACTCCCAGCAGAAGAAAATAAAAATCTGTTTCTAGAAAAAGCACTCTCAGATAACCAAGATTCTCACAAGTTAAAACTCGGAGTCACTAAACCAAAGAATGCTACAGTGACTAAGAAGTCAGTAAAAACAATAAGCCAAATTCAGATTCCAGTGATACTGGGATTATTAGATGTAGACTACTAAGGTATGAAATACCTAAAGGATAGAAATTTTTTAAATACTGACCAAGCTCAAAACTACTGAATTAAAAACTCAGTGGATGACAAAGACTCAAACAGATACAATTACATGGAGAATTAGCCGGACACAGGGAATCAGAGGGCCGGTGTGATATGAATGGCACCAGAGAATGGGGCAGCCTCAGAGGGTATCAGAGTCTGAGCAGACTGAAGAGCCATCCCCATGTGGGAATGGCTTGACATACAAAGTCAGAGACTGATCCACGTGAAGAGTGTGTCCAGGCAGATAGAGGGGCTGCCTGGTGTTGGTATCAGCCTAAGAAAGGGGCGGAAGGACAGCAGTACTGATGGGAAACTGGCGATTAAGTATATTGAAGACAATGGCAGCCAGGGTTCTTCCACTTGGAGAAAGGAAGTATAATTATGGAAAAGTGGACAAACAGAAAGAACCCTATGGTACTGGAGTATTGGTGTGAATTCATGGTCTTCCATATATAAAAACAAAAATCTAAATGTTGATGTAAATGTGTGTATCTACTTACCTACCACACATATATTCCCTCCCTCTGTCCACTGAGAAGACCTGGGAGCAGAAACACCACATTAGTAATGAGTACATCTAGCATCCAGATCATGGCTTCTCCAAAATCATTCTCCACTAAAAAGAACAAAGACTTCCTGGAGAAAATACTGATAGAAAAAGAATCTAGTCTGGGGCAGGCAAAGTACAAGATCTAGGAATATTTGTGGGGCAGAAAGCAGAGAACTACTGAAAAAATAAAGGGACCATGATAAAAGGACACAGGCACCAAAGTGAAAAGGTTCCCACTGCCCAAATCTCGGACAACTTCATCAATATAAAAAAATGCATTTTAACCCATTACATAAAATAAGACACCATTTATCTGTATGTACATAAGTAAATGAAGGTTTTATTAGATGACATTTATGTTACAAAGACCCTCCACAAAATACTTTTTAATCATAAAGGACACACGTTAATTACAAAGGAAAAAGTCTTTCTACACTGGAGAGGACTGGTAGACAACACCTGAATCACATCCAAATCGTGCGGTGACATGAAACTGTGCACCACAAACCAGCACATCCTCTCTTGAGGGATATTCCTGCCAAAGATGCATAAATTTAAACAAATCATGAGGAAACACAAGGGAAACACAAATTGAGGTAAATTCTACAAAATGAATGGACACTAATCTGTACAATGTCAAAGTCCTGAAAATTAAGGAAAGGCTGATGAAATCTTCCAGACTGAGGAGACCAAGGATAAATGAAACTAGACGGTCCATGTAACTCAGAACTGGATCCTTTGGCCCTAAAGGGTGTTATGGGACAAGTGGTGAAACTCAAGTGGGATCTGAGGGTAGGAGGAAATCATAAAATAATGTTGATTTCCTGGTTTGGATGGTAGTATTGTTGTTATGTAGGAGAGTGTCCTTGTTTGTGGAAAACACGCTAAAGTGCTTGAGGACGATGGGAATCAGGTTGTTGACTTATACTCTCAAATGACTCAAGGGGGAAAAAAAGTTCATTCTCCTGTATTTATAGCTTTTCTGTAAGCTTGAGATTGTTTTAAAATAAAACATTATTTAGATTTCTTATTGAGTACTTTTTACTGTGGAGATCTCATAGTATTTATCATGCTAATTCATGTTTTGCATTTCTAGGACAAATATGATATGAAGTATTTCCTACAGATTTTTTTTAAAACAAGGTATATTCTGAAAAACAGAAGTATTTAAAAAGCTTTTCATTAAAAATTATAAAGAAATATAATAAATACACTAAATCCTAAGTGAATTTAGCAGCTAACTGCTGTTACATAAACTGCAGTAAATGTGATCAGAACTGACAGTCATTTAATCAAAACAACTGATTAAAGAAAAAATAATTATACCTATATTAAATATTTCCTTTGACTTGAAGTATTTTTAATCACCGATGTTTATATAGGACACTTTTTTCTTTTTTTAAATAGGTCTCCTAATGGGATCTCTCTATAATCCTTTAAAAATAAGTTCTATATTTGTGTGTGAGTGTATATGTAACAATTCCTTTAGGGTGGATTACAGATTACCATCAGATTGCCCTATTTTTTTTCTATATGCTTTTTTTGGTCAATATTTTGCAGCTGTCTCACCACAATTTGAAATAAATTCCTCACTGGGAATCTTTACAAATGACTAAAGCAAGTTTTCATAGAATACGTTTTTTTCCCTGTTTGTCACATTTTATCAGATTACAAAAGATTTCATTAAATTGTGGCATTAAAATAGGAAGTCAAGGGGCGGAGCAAGATGGCGGAGGAGTAGGAGACCTAGATTTCGTCTGGTCTCAGGAATTCAGCTGAATAGGGATCAAACCATTCTGAACACCTACGAACTCAACAGGAGACCGAAGAAGAGAGTAGCAACAACTCTCTGAACAGAGAAGCGACCACTTACTGGAAGGTAGGGCGTGCGGAGAAGTGAATCCGAGGTGATATTCGGGAAGATAGACGGCAGGGGAGGGGCCTCCGTCGGCCGCTTCTGGCAAGTGATAGAGCCGCGGAGCACAAAATCGGACCTTT
>NW_027397074.1:83122966-83123355 GCF_003265705.2 Callorhinus ursinus | reverse complement strand
CTCTCAGCTCGGGGTGGCCATAAACTGTGATCTGCGGCCCAGTCGGGGCACGGCTCCCCCAGCAGGGACCCAACAAGCGGCAGAGCCGGGGAGACTCCCCTTCCTTCCCGGGGAGGAGCGGTGCGGGAACGCACTGCAGGGATCTGCTGGGTTTGGAGACTCCGTGCGGGGTCGGGTGCCAGAGATAGCAACGCTCGGTCACAGGCCGGGTGAGCACGGAGTGCGGCCGGAGACCGGGGACACGGAAGTGACTGCTTTTCTCTGGGGACACACTGAGGAGCGGGGCCCCGAGTTCTCAGCTCCTCCGGGTGGAGATTGGGAGGCCACCATTTCTGCCCTGGTCCTCCAAAGCTGTACCGAGAGCTTGCAGGGAACAAAAGCTCCTGAGA
>NW_027397074.1:83096860-83117966 GCF_003265705.2 Callorhinus ursinus | reverse complement strand
TAACCAAAGAGGCAAAGGATCTGTACTCAGAAAACTATAAAATACTCATGAAAGAAATTGAAGAAGACACAAAGAAATGGAAAAACGTTCCATGCTCATGGATTGGGAGAATCAACATTGTGAAGATGTCAATGCTACCTAGAGCAATCTACACATTCAATGCAATCCCCATCAAAATACCATCCACTTTTTTCAAAGAAATGGAACAAATAATCTTAAAATTTGTATGGAACCAGAAGAGACCCAGAATAGCCAGAGGAATACTGAAAAAGAAAAGCAAAGCTGGCGGCATCACAATTCCGGACTTCCAGCTCTATTACAAAGCTGTCATCATCAAGACAGTTTGGTACTGGCACAAAAACAGACACATAGATCAATGGAACAGAATCGAGAGCCCAGAAATGGACCCTCAACTCTATGGTCAACTTATTTTTGACAAAGCAGGAAAGAATGTCCAATGGCAAAAAGACAGTCTCTTCAACAAATGGTGTTGGGAAAATTGGACAGCCACATGCAGAAGAATGAAACTGGACCATTTCCTTACACCACACACAAAAATAGACTCCAAATGGTTGAAAGACCTAAACATGATACAGGAGTCCATCAAAATCCTAAAGGAGAACACAGGTAGCAACCTTTTCGACCTTAGCCGCAGCAACTTCTTCCTAGAAACATCGCCAAAGGCACGGGAAGCCCGGGCAAAAATGAACTATTGGGATTTCATCAAGACAAGAAGCTTTTGCACAGCAAAAGAAACAGTCCACAAAACCAAAAGACAACCAACAGAATGGGAGAAAATATTTGCAAATGACATATCAGATAAAGGGCTAGTATCCAAAATCTATAAAGAACTTATCAAACTCAACACCCAAAGAACAAATAATCCAATCAAGAAATGGGCAGAAGACATGAACAGACATTTCTCCAAAGAAGACATCCAAATGGCCAACAGGCACATGAAAAAGTGCTCAACATCGCTCGGCATCAGGGAAATCCAAATCAAAACCTCAATGAGATACCACCTCACACCCGTCAGAATGGCTAAAATTAACAAGTCAGGGAACAACAGATGTTGGCGGGGATGTGGAGAAAGGGGAACCCTTCTACACTGTTGGTGGGAATGCAAGCTGGTGCAACCACTCTGGAAAACAGTATGGAGGTTCCTCAAACAGTTGAAATTAGAGCTACCGTTCGATCCAGCAATTGCACTACTGGGTATTTACCCCAAAGATACAAATGTAGGGACCCGAAGGGGTACGTGTACCCCAATGTTTATAGCAGCAATGTCCACAATAGCCAAACTGTGGAAAGAGCCAAGATGCCCATCGACAGATGAATGGATAAAGAAGAGGTGGTATATATACACAATGGAATATTATGCAGCCATCAAAAGGAATGAGATCTTGCCATTTGCAACGACGTGGATGGAACTGGAGGGTGTTATGCTGAGTGAAATAAGTCAATCAGAGAAAGACATGTATCACATGACCTCACTGATATGAGGAATTCTTAATCTCAGGAAACAAACTGAGTGTTACTGGAGTGGTTGGGGGTGGGAGGGATGGGGTGGCTGGGTGATAGACATTGGGGAGGGTATGTGCTACGGTGAGCGCTGTGAATTGCGCAAGACTGTTGAATCACAGATCTGTATTTCTGAAACAAATAACGCAACATATTTTAAGAAAAAAGAAAAAGAAGAAGATAACAGGAGAGGAAGAAAAGGGGAGTACGTCAGAGGGGGAGACGAACCATGAGAGACGATGGACTGTGAAAAACAAACTGAGGGTTCTAGAGGGGAGGGGGTAGGGGGATGGGTTAGCCTGGTGATGGGTATTGAGGAGGGCACGTTCTGCATGGAGCACCGGGTGTTATGAACAAACAATGAATCATGGAACACTGCACCAAAAACTAATGATGTAATGTATGGTGATTAACATAACAATAAAAAATTAAAAAAAAACTAATGATGTCATATATGGTGATTAACATAACAATAAAAAATTAAAAAAAATAGGAAGTCAAGATGACATCAAATGTTAAGAGAACAAACGTCAGAGTCTTGGAAAGCAATTCTGTTGGTGGAAGCAGCAGTCAAGCCTGGTTAGCAGGGAGCAGGCTGCCAGCTGGGGACACAGGAAGCCCACTTTATGGAGGATATCGGGAATATTTGTTAATCCAGCTTAAATGGTCATCAGAGGTTTTTCTCTAGGATAGGGCCCTGGGTTGTGTTCTTTTCCTTTCTGCTTATTTTCAGTGTTTTTTGTTTATAAAGATACCACACTGATGTTTAATGGAAAACCTCTCTGAAAATATGAGTAATCTTGTTGAAGGAATATATAAACCATCCTTATCCTCGGTTCATTTTCTTTGGTCAGCAGCAATCTGAACAACCAGAAGTCCAGCCATTGACTGGACCACAACACAGGCTGTCTAACTTGTTCATCAATATAGAAACAATAAAACTTTTAAGATTTTATTTATTTGTTTGACAGAGATAGGGAGAGCAGGAACACAAGCAGGGGGAGTGGGAGAGAGAGAAGCAGACTGCCCATGAGCCAGGAGCCCGATGCGGGGCTCGATCCCAGGACCCTGGGATCATGACCTGAGCCGAAGGCAGATGCCTAACGATTGAGCCACCCAGGCACCCCGCAACAGAATCATTTATTGCATGTTAATATTAAAATTGTAAACAATATATTAGTCACTATACTTTTACAGAAAGCTTGGTAATTTGTACTCAGAAGAATTACTAACTCCACATTACCTTTTTAGCATAATTTATATTTACTATTTTGGAAAATGTTTTGAAGCTGTAGAATAGAAAGCATTAATAAGGCCAAGGATAGTTGTTCCACTATTTTCTTTCAAACCTGGACAGCATTTATTTTTACTCTATTATACTGAGGTTTCAATTCTAACCTGCATTCATTTACATCAGCAGAAAAAATAAAAAATAATCTGCTTTCACAAGTTTAATATGCCTTTGTCTACTTAGACAAAAACATATTTTAAATGCAGTGGTGAGTGTGAAAGTATTGATCACTACTGTGGAGCTCCCCCTAAGCCTGAGCGAAACACTGTCCACAAATGAATGGCCTTTTCCTCCAAGTGTATTTGAAATCTGTCACTGTGTTTGTGCTAATATTTGTGGATAACGATTGAAATCCTCTATAAGTTAGACTCTAGAAATTTTGTTTTGGTTTGTGTAAACACTTTATTTTTGTCAGGTCAGAGTTTTTATTGTGGCTTACAAAGAGACAGGCAAAGCATTTCCAAGTGGACCACCCAGCTGCTCAACTGCCAAAATCATAAAATACTTTCAAAGATTCAAAAGCAAAGAGTTTTCAAACAGTTGAGTTAAAAGTTTGAAATTAATTTTAGTGGCAGTGTTTTTAAGACCGTTGAATTCAAGCTGTTTCTTGTACTTGAGCAAAGCTATGACTCCCAGTTCACAAATGAATGAGCTCATTTACAAACTGGAGTTGCCATAGACCCTGTCAGACATAAGGGAAAGAATGAATTTTGTGTTCCTTAAATGGGCTACATTCAGCCAGAGACATATTTTTCCCAGGGTAATATCTGCATAGCAGAGTTTAGGAAGTTCTAATTAGTCTCTTTTCTATCTACGAAGAAAAATATACTTCCAAACCCTGATGGAAATTCATTTTAAATTTACTAAAATTGTATAACTAGAGATTTATTTAAATAGTACCTTAAATCTGAATGTGAATGCTTCTGTTAAGGCTGAGACCTTCACATCTATCCCTCACCTACGCTCAGCTTTCCCATATGGTAAGAAGGTCAGCTTTGTCTCTAAGGCCAGCTGCTTCTCTTGTGCCTTGAACCCTCTCTCTCCCCACCTTGGTCAAGGAAATTTCTCGAGCAATCCCATCCTTTTATCTTGCATTCTAAGTAATTTCCCTCTTTGTTAGTTCATTTCCATTATCATACAAACCTGTTTCTTCCATTTAAAAAAAAATTTAACCATGCTCCCTCTTCCAGCTCTAATTGCCCCATTTTTTTACTCCCTTTTGCAGCAAAAATCTGTTAAAAAAAAAAAAAAACTGCTCAATGATTCCAATTATTTTCCTTTCATTCTTACCTGAAACTACTCGAAACAGGCACAACAAAACATCTTTTATCACAGTCACGTGGGATCTGCCATTGCTAAATGGAATGGTCACTTTTCACTCCTGGTCTGAAGGGACCCATCAGCAGCATCTGACCTACTTGGTCGCCTCCAGTTCCTCAAAACAATTCCATCAGGGGCATCTAGAATACTAGCCCTCAGCCCACCCTTCTTCATCTACTTGCTGCTCATCTCACCAGCCACTTCGTATTAAGAGTTCAAATAAAGATCAGTCCTTGGACCTCGTCCCTTGATCTTTTCGGCTCCCACTCAGCAATCATGTCCAGTCTCACAACTTTAAAAAACGAGGATTCTCCCAGTCCTGTATCTCGAGCTCTGACGACTCCCCAACTCCAGACCTACCTACCCAACACCTTGTCTGCAATAACAGACATTTCGACTCAGCATGCCTAAAATTGAATTCCTGATGAACCAAAACTTGCTCTGCTTTCATGTTTTGCCATTTCACTTTATAGTAACTCTTACCTTTCAAATACTTGAGTCAAGCACATCTGCATCATACACGACTGTCCCTTTTTCTCCCCACTGCCATCCATCTGTTAGCAAGTCCCTTTCACAGAATCCAGCTGCTTCCTACTCAGCCCTACCAATGACATCACCTGGATGGTTTTTTTTCTTTTTTTTTTTTTTAGGGGGCGGGGGTGGTGAGGGGGGATAGAGAATCTGAAGCAGGCTCCATGCCCAGGGTGAAGCCTGACACAGGGCTCGGTCTCACCACCCTGAGATCATGACCTGAGCCAAAATCGAGAGTCGGATGTTTAACTGACTGAGCCACCCAGGAGCCCCTCACCCAGATATTTGTAATGATTTCCTCATGGGTTGGCCTGTTTCCACCTCGCTTCCTTATAGTATATTCCCAGTACAGAAGTTAGAGTGAATCTTTTAAAATCACAAGTCATTTCGTGTCACTTCTCTATTCAGAGGCTCCCCATACTAGTCAGAAAAAAGGCCAACATTTCTTTTAGTAGTCTACAAGAGTCTAGATATTCCCCATCTTCCTCCATACTACCCCTGATGACTTGATATTACCTCTTGTAATCCAATTATACTTGCCCCCTTACTCTTCTTAGACCCTGAAGGGCATCTTCCTGCCTTAGGACTTTTGCATTTACAGTTTCTTCTGCCTAAATTGCTCCCCCTCTTTACATCCTCCTGGCCATTTTACTTGTCATTTCAATGAAGCTGTTCCTGACAACTATTTAAAACTGCACCTCTACTTCCTAGTATTTTCTATCCCCCTCCCCCTTTTGCTTATCCCCTGCTAAAATACACAGTAACTTATTCATTCAGTTAATTGTCTGCACCCTCCCACTAAAATATAAGCTTACTGAGGGCAGGAATTTTTATTAGTTTTGTTTTCTGTTGCATATTCAACAGCTAGAATGATGGTAGGTACTCAAAAATATCTGTCAATGTGTAAACCTTGAATAAATTCTGGGTTAAGTCTACCAAAGTAACATTAACTGGGAAGAAACAGGATAGTAACGGCACAGGGGAAGAGTAGCTTATCAGCCTGCGGTAAGTGGAGAGACCTCTGAAAGTCTCTAAAAGAGCCAACTTGTAAAGCTAAGTAATGAGATGGGGTTACAGAGGGAGGCTGGAGTGTATGCAACAACTGTCTTAAATTTAAAGCCCTCCTTTACCTTAATGGTACTTGCTGAAGATATGTCAAAATCAAAATGGTTATGGACAAGATAAAGTTTCTTCTGGGGACCTTTTTTCTGCTCTGCCTTTTTTCTGGGCTCCCAATTCTCCACATCTCCTACCATCCCTAGAAGAGTTCAGTGCCACATACCCATGCTTTGTTTCCAAGCCGTGGACTGACTACAACTTAAGTTCGGACTGCAAGATGAAGCCACGATGTGGACTGTTGCTGTGAGACCAACTTCCCTAAACAGATCACTGTATTTTACTGAAGGCTGATGAGGAATAAGGAAATGGCCTCTTTGAGCAAGAAGTAGGTTTTCACTGGGTCAATAAAGACCTTGATCAAATTACAACAAAACAAAAACAACAATGACCACCATTCCCGAGGGTTTACTGGGCCAGCTGTTGTTACATCTATCATTTCTAATCTTAGCAAGTACCCTGCAAGGGTATTTTGTCAGATAAGGCTATTGAGGCTTTGAAAATTAACTTGCCCAGAGATATGAAGAGGCTAAGTGGTACTATTAGGATTCAAATCCCTGCTAGAGGACCTGCATGTCCATTCTGTTGCACAAAGCATGGATGATTCCTTTTTATTTTTAATTTTTTTTCCTTAATTCTTTGGGGTTAAAGGAAATCCAATCACCAACACCAGAATACTAAGGGGATGCAGAAATAAACCAAAGAAAGCAAACCCTAATGCTGTTTGATCTTAAAAGCAGATCATACACTTAAAGCCAATTTAGTATATTCTTAAGTTTTAGATGATGCTACTAATCACAGTAATAGAAAGCAGCGTGAGAAGTAGATCATTCCAGCAGTACCTGTTAATCTTTCTCCACACTGAGAGAGAAGGTCAAACTGCAAAGGGTCCTTTAAACATAACTAAAAACAAGAGTCATTTTGTTGGGTGGGGTAACATTTATTCCTACACCAAGAAAAAAACTCATTTTCACTGTGTTTACATTAATCCTAGTATATTTTGAGTTAGGTAATATTTTGGCAAAACAATCATGTTAAAATATTTAGAACCACGATGCAAAGGGAGACCCAAAAACACATTACCACTCAGTTACAAGATGGTGCATTTTTAAAATTCTCTACATTCACACTGCCACTGAAAATTGAATTTGTAATTGACAGTTGTACTTTGCAGTGAACAATATGGCACCATATTTATTTCTGTAATTATTTTAGAACTTTTAAATTGTGGTTTCTCTTAGAAAGGCCTTAGGACATGGTAAACATAGCCAAGATTACTGAGGGTTCATTGTTTGAGATGTTTTACTTTAAGTAATTTAATTCAAGTCAATAAATCTCAATGAAAATATATCAAATGGCCTACCCTGTGCTTGCAACACATTGGGCAATGGTGGGAGATTAAAAATTGTAGAAGATAGAGTTGTCTCCACATTTAAAAACATGCACTGATAAAGCCACTAGAGAAGCTCAACAAGAGATCAGAAAATAAGCCCTATTCACTCAAAAAAAAATTAAAAAACAAACTTTGACATTAAAAAGGAGTAGTTAATGCAGTATGAACATATTTGCCATATAGTCCCTCATCTCACTGCCAATATGTTGTAGAGGATATCACTGGTTGAATGTGTGTGTCTATTTATGAATATATGGATTTTGAGAAACACTGATAATGTTAATAAAGTTATGAAATGCATAATCCTTAATTCTGACTTTACCTATTCTATACTTTCTAGAAATATTAAGGTGTCATTTCTAATAAAAAAATTAAAAACTGCATATTTCTTAACACTATTCCCCTTTACTCGATTTTTTGGAAAAAATGAAAGTTACTGAATCTAACAGTCACTGTTATATTCAAGAATGGAGGGAAGGATGATACTGTTAGATTAAAACACTGCCCACAGCCTACAGGTCAGGAAACTGTTTCTGGAAAGGATGATGGTAAGTATTTTAGGCTTTGCAGCTATACTCTGGCATGTGTTTCAATAAGACACTGTGGACACTGAAATTTGAATTTCATGTAGTTTTCATGTGTCACAAAATATTTTATTCTCCAATCATTTAAAAATATAAAACCACACTTTAAAAACGGCATATAAAAGGTGGCTATTTTTCCTGATCCAAATCACAAAATAGCTCTCGTTTGCATGCGTAAAAACTATTCCTCAGGTATGTAATAACTGCAGCTAATCATTCCTTACTTACATGCCAAAAACACTGTTGAATATACTTAGTGGCCTCTATAAGCATGTTTAATCCTCGTGTCCACCCTAAGTTAGGGATATTACCTCCATGTGACAGAGAAAGCAGGCAGAGAGGTTGAACAACTTAATGACCCACACTTATTAAATGGCAGAGCTGGGATCAAGCCTAGAGTCTGGGCTTAGCGGCTGTTCTCTGCCCCCCACTTCTTGATGTGCTATGTTTCCAGCTATGGAACAGGCGATCGTGAACTACTTAAGCTCTTTAAAGTCGTAAGAATGATGTTTTTATCTGAATGGGTAAAGGTAAATGCAAACTGTTCAAAGTTAAATGTTTTAAGATTTTTTGGCAATTAGAGTATTTGAGACAAGTGATATAGTTTAGTCTCTGATTTTTATTTTTCTTTAAATTTTTTTATTATGTTAATCACCATATATTACATAATTTGTTTTGGTGTAGTGTTCCATGATTCATTGTTTGTTCATAACACCCAGTGCTCCACGCAGAATGTGCCCTCTTTAATACCCATCACCAGGCTAACACATCCCCCTACCCTCCTCCCCTCTAGAACCCTCAGTTTGTTTTTCAGAGTCCATCATCTCTCCTGGTTCGTCTCCCCCTCTGACTTACTCCCCTTCATTCTTCCTCTCCTGCTTCTTCTTTTTCTTTTTTCTTAAAATATGTTGCGTTATTTGTTTCAGAAATACAGATCTGTGATTCAACAGTCTTACACAATTCACAGCGCTCACCATAGCACATATCTTCCCCAATGTCTATCACCCAGCCACCCCATCCCTCCCACCCCCGACCACTCCAGCAACCCTCAGTTTGTTCCTGAGATTAAGAATTCCTCATATCAGTGAGGTCATATGATACATGTCTTTCTCTGATTGACTTATTTCACTCATCATAACACCCTCCAGTTCCATCCACGTCGTTGCAAATGGCAAGATCTCATTCCTTTTGATGGCTGCATAATATTCCATTGTGTATATATACCACATCTTCTTTATCCATTCATCTGTCGATGGACATCTTGGCTCTTTAAAGGAAAGAATATTGGGGACAAAGTGTACTGCTGATTTCTGTCCCAAAACTACTAAGATGTTTTCTTCTTGGGTTGTGAAATTCTAAGTGCCTTGGAGAGTTTACTCATTTAACATCCTAATGCCAGAGAAATTTCCCCTAAAAGCACACTAGGAAACTAGGTATCGATTTTGATTTTGGAGCGAGTCCTCTCTTAATAGTTTTGTTTTTCCAGGTAAAGACTGTTAATATTTAAATTAGGCACAATCTATTTTAATTATTTGTTTTTGATGCAACATGAGGTTTTATATATAGATTTATATATAGCTTGTTTATCATTAACTATCATAAAATGGTTAGATTTGTGATTTTCAAGCCCAAACCCAAAACGTATATGGCCTCCTTACTTTTGAATGCTCTGATTTAATCTCCCTTCATCTAGGTCTTTCAGATCATCACAGGGGAATGCAAGTAAAACAATTCATAGTAATTTCTATAAGGTCTTTTCTACTAGACTTCTATCTTTGCCTAGAGATCCTCTCTTCTCCTAAACTGAACTGATTAAAATTCTCCCTTGACCTTTAAATGCTCTATTGATGTTGAAGTCAGAGAAAAGAGAGATAATAATTGAAATCTAAACAACAGCGAGTATGAAAATGTAGACTGAAATTCTATCTGGATGTGAAATTGAACAAAATAATGGCAATTTTAAAAATCATACACAAAGCAGAACTGACAAAGGACAGAATAACTGAATAACATCAGCAGGGATAGAATGACCTGGAAAAAACTCCTGGAGACTTGCGCTCCCTCCGCAGACTCCCAGAAAGAGTCCCCAGGGTAAATAATTCCATTCCAATAAAACATTTTCTTTATCAGACAACTAAATATATGGTGTAATCATTCTGCAAAGGAGAGTAATATGCTCACATAATTTTTTTTCTAAAGAACTGATTGCTTGTTGAAGGTCTGTTCTCCCAACAATAGCCTGTGGCATCCATCTTGATAATGGACCAGATAACAGATGGTATTTCTTGAATGACAGGCTCAAATTAAAGCACTATGTTCAGGGGAAAGCAACTTTATTCCTCTATTTTCATGGACATTGAGAAAACATTCTTGATTTTATGGTTTTTAAGTTAATGAGATCTCTAGCGTAGTCACCTGGTTATTGGAAAAACCTAGCCATGAAAATTCTTTCTGCTTTTCAGACTACAGCATTTACTTTAAAAGTAACTATAGGGGGCGCCTGGGTGGCTCAGTTGGTTAAGCGACTGCCTTTGGCTCAGGTCATGATCCCCGAGTCCCGGGATCGAGTCCCACATCGGGCTCCCTGCTCGGCGGGGAGTCTGCTTCTCCCTCTGACCCTCTTCCCTCTTGTGCTCTCTATCTCTCATTCTCTCTCTCTCAAATAAATAAAATCTTTAAAAAAAAAAAAAACTATAGGGGCGCCTGGGTGGCTCAGTCCTTAAGCGTCTGCCTTTGGCTCAGGTCATGATCCCGGGGTCCTGGGATCAAGCCCCGCACTGGGCTCCCTGCTCAGCAGAGAGCCTGCTTCTCCCTCTCCCACTCCCCCTGCTTGTGTTCCCTCTCTCACTGTGTGTGTCTCTCTGTCAAATAAATAAATAAAATCTAAAAAAAAAAAAAAATAACTATAACCAGAACATAGGATAGCATCACTGGGCTGTATAATATTTTAGAGTGTTGATTCCTAACATGATATTAAGCTCAAAATCTTAGAGTTGTTCTCCAGGTTTTCTACATGTTACCTCAACAAAGCCTCAGTTTTTTTTTATTGAGAACCTCATTTTTAAAACGGGATTTTAGGACAATGTCTGCAATACCTAATTTTGCAGTTAGAGAAACTTCCTATCACTATAAAGTTGGAATTGCATAGAATTATGCTCTGTGTTATAATAATGTAGGTTGATACTACATTGCTTTGGAAATGGATTTTAATTTAATATAGTGAATATTTTCTCAGGTCACTGAAACAAACATGATTTCTCATGCATTGCAAAATATATTTAACAGCTTCACAGAATCCCATGATATGAATATTACTGGCATTTAGACTGTGGACTTTTTTTGTTGTTACATCAGAATTTCTTACAGAAGTATCCCATAGAACAATGTGTTGTATCAGTAGTTCACTATTGAACTGTCACTACATCTATGTTCTTACCTTTATTAAAGGGCTGAAAGCCTGGAACTAGGTATGTTTCCCAGAATCCCTGACCACAGGTTTCCACATTAGATTTTGTCAATGAGAGACATTTGAGCAGTATGTAGAAGGTTGAGAATAAAGGTCATTATTGCTCTTGCATCTGCAGTGGAAAGGTATCAACCCACTTCCCTGATGCAGGAAGTGAGATCATCTGTAGCCATTTTCTGTAAGCTGCCAATCCGTTTTCTCAGTTTTTCTGAACTTTGTTCCCATTCTCAACGATTTTGTAAATCTCTGCTTCTCCATACTGTATCTCATTTTGTTTAAAATATCTAGAGGGGTTTCTGGTCTCTTGTTAGAATCCTGACTAAAATAGTCATAAATAATCTATATTTTGTTTTGTTGTTCTTATGATTGTTTCATGGGATACATTATAAAAATGACTGGGTCAAAACTTACAGATCTTTTTTACTCAGCCACCAAAAAGAATGAAATCTTGCCATTTGCAATGACTTAGATGGAACTAGAGGGTATTACGGTAAGTAAAGTAAGTCCGAGAAAGACAGATACTATATGATTTCACTCATATGGAATTTAAGAAACAAAATAAACACAGGGGAAGGGAAGGAAAAATAAGATAAAAACAGAGAACGAGGCAAACCATAAGAGATTCTTACCTCTAGAAAAAACAAACAGGATTGCTGGAGGGGAAGTGGGTGATGGGCATTAAGGAGGGCAGTTGATGTAATAACCACTGGGTGTTATATGCAACTGATGAATCACTAAATTCTACCCCTGAAACTAATAATTCACTATATGCTAACTACATTGAATTAAAAAAAAAAAAGTATGGCTCTTTCCAAGGTTTCTAGTGTATATTGCCAAAAGGGTTTCTGGAAAATGTGTGGTAGTCTCCTTGGCACTACAACATATGAAAGTAACCTTCTGAACTACATTAACGTCATTATATACCATTGTTAAAAAGGTTTGGTTAGTTTAATACATTAAAATATGGCAACTTGTGCATTCGCTTCATGGTGGAGAGATTAATATTTTCCTCAGCAATTTCTATTTGTACAAAAATTTTAATTGCTTAGTCTTAACATTTTTAATTTTTTAAGTAACTTTATTTTAGAAGTTCTAGATTTACATATATTCTGCACCCCATTTCTTTTATTAACATCCTACCTTAGTATGGTACCTTTGTTAAAATTAATGTACCAACATGATACATTACATTACCTACAAAATTAGGACTACAAGTCATAAACACAAGCATATGGACCCAAGTTGAGAGACACTGACTTGGGGTTTTTTAAAAATCTTTTTTAATTTAAAATATAATTAAAAAGATTTTGTGTTTCCAAACTATTCCTTTTATGACTCCTATTTGTTTCAAAGAAAATGTATTTCTTCAAACTGAAACAATAAATATTTATTAAGATAAGTTTATTTCCTAGTTCTTTATATATACATCTTTGAGCTATTTGGTACATATTTTAAAAAACTGGAGAATCTAAATTTAACTTCCTTTCATAGTAAAAAAAATTCCAGAATTATATGTTGAATAATTAATTTCATCCCTTTTGATTTAAAAGCAGCATTTATGTATAGTGTTGGACTCTAAATTGTTCCAGTGATAATATTCCATTTTTGTTTCATTTCCCACTGTAATATTTATTGCATATTTAAATAAGTTTTAATGTATATTGGTACAAATTGTTTTTTCTTTTAGAATAATCTTGATAATCTTGATTATTCTTCCAGATTAACTACTGAATCAATTCAGCTTCAAAAATCTTTTTGAAATTTTTATAATAATTAGACATTATTTTATGGAAAGTTAAGAACTTTATATACTTCTATGACAGCGTTTTCCCTTTAATTTTTTAAGCCATCTTTTATATCCTTTAGAAATACAAAATCTTTCTTACCAATGCATTCTCACATCTTCTACCTATTGCATTTATTTTCAAATTTAGTTTATCATGTACTGTTATGAACAATCTTTTGTTGCCTTTTATTCTAGCTGATGATTATTAGAGAGCTTAGGAAAGCTCTTGATAAATCATTGCAACTAGCAAATATATGTGTGTTAATATATATTTGAGTTTCTATATCATTTATAAATTTTACTTCTGTTTTCTAATTTTCTTGTATATAGTATCTTGATACCAGTGATAATATAAATGCAAAATCAAACACTTTACAGTATATACTTTATAATCATGCGATTTTAAATTATATGAGGAATTTATATGTATACGTAAGTGTAAAATAGCATTGTTCTGGAAAAATGTTTGGATTAGTCTCATGATTTCTCTCAGGCAATTATAACAGTATTAAAAATAAAAATTACACTTTTGCCTTTCTAGTAATTTTAGCTCCATTTTTTCTCCTTTTTGTTTTCTAATTGCATTGGTTAAAAATTCCAGAATTATATTATTATTAGTTACAGAGTTCTTGTTCTCAACTTGGGAACATCTCTCACCATTTGATATCCATTAGATATTTTGTTTCAAGTTTCTTATTTAAATTGTAGTTTGATATGCATTAGTTATTGAATTGAGATTTCATATTCTTTAATCCATGTTGAACAAGTAAAATATTCACTCCTAGGTTACTAAAAATTTTAATCAGGAATGGGTATTGAATTTATCAAATAACTTTCTATATCCATGTAAACATTGTATGAACTAGTATTACCTATTAACGTGATATGTTATATTCCTACACAGCACAAGTTAATTTTTTTCCCTTTATATCTTTGCACTTGCCATAAATGAATTTCGCTTGAAGCTTTTTTTCTTTGGCAGACAATTTTTATCAAACACAGGAATCAGTTATGGTGTATTTGAACATAAATATGAATATTTCATATTTTTCTATGGTCTGGAAAGTTGTATGTAGAAAAGGATTGATCTTTTCCTTGAAAGATGGACAAACCTTACCAATTAACTCTCAGAGCTTATCTTAGTATCTCTTGGAGGGTCTCAATATTTTGGATCTATGGCTATTAAGAGTTTAAGAGTTTACCTTCACGTATTTTTTTTACTCTATTCTGGCAATCCATATTCCCTTCAAAATAATTTGTATCATTTTTTAGATGTTTTTAGAATGACACGTTTATTTCACTTTCTCGTGTGTTAAATTCTTTTTACTATTTTAGATTGCATGTTCTTATATTTTGGGGTGTTTGGATTTCATTTTTAAATATAGCTAGCCAGATGTTGGACTATTTTCTGAGATTTTTTGCCTTTTAATTCATTGATTTCTGCCTTTATTCCTCTCCCCTGCTATCTTAACATTTTTCCTACCCCATTTAATTAAACATTCATTTATTTTAATTCTTTTGGGGGGCTCATTTGAATTTTAATATCCTGTATGTGCTACATGACAGTAGACTTCACTGCTCATGAGCATTTGGATAAGCAGAATTTATCTTGCAAAGTCTAAAAGGGAAAGTCCTTAGACTATTTTTCACTAAGAAAATTCTAATTACTAAAGTCAAAATACTCAAAATACTTGCCTGTGAGTTGAGCTGTTTGCAGCTGTTTGTAGCCCTGTTCCCAAAGGACAACCTGCACATATGGGTCCAAGATTTTCTACTGAACCATCAACTTGAATATACACATACTGTAAAGTTCTGTAATATTCCATTGGATAAATTTTGCAGTTTATAAACAATAGCTATTTAATTAGCATGAACTAGTCTAAAAGATATTTGCAAATATATGTAGCAGTTTTGGGGATAACCTTCACATTAAAGAAGTCAAGAAATCTAACATGGTCTGTCAGCCCTGGAGGTCTTGCTTATTGAGGTAGAATGATGGTGTCTGGTGCTCCACTTGCTTCCCATCTGGAAATCCATTTAATTGTGAAATGGATCCTACTCATTATTGCTTATCATACTTCTCTTCCTCTATGTATCTCTATATGAAATGGAAGTTAAACAGTCCACTTTCCTCTAGCATATTAATTTTTTTCCTTTAAACAAGGAATATATCTTAATTGATTTCGCTTTCAAGAGTTTTTTTTCTTTTTAAAATCATTCAATTTAAATTAAAAAACCGTAAATATACAGTAAGTTACTATAAACTGATTTTTTAATTCTAAGTATTTATGGTTAGAAATCAGCTGGGTGCAAATATGGTAGCATTGAATATAGAGTTTATTGTGTGATGTCTGCATCATCATGTCTTGCCTTTTTGCTACTACATTTTCTAGGTTTTGCTATAAGGGAAATATTTTCTTGGATTTCTCTCTTCTAATATATTACATGGCATGCACAATACTCTCTTTACTTCACCATCTCTTTCCCTCTAAAAATAAAAAACAGTATCTTTAAAACATGACACTGTATTTATTCTGAACTGTGATAGTATGTAGACATTGCATGTTCTGCTCTGCATTGATCTCTGTCCCCTGCACCCCATTCCTAAAATTAGTGGGTCTAGTGAGGTTTGCCAAGTTTATCTTTCAACTAATTTCCATGATAGTGCTGTTGAGGATGTCAGAAGGTGCTAAGCTCTGATTCTCCCTCATCCATGCCTGTGCATTGGGGAAGCTTGTTTTTAACCATGATCTACAGAGAATGTGTTGTTAAGATCTCTTTACACTGTGACAGTAGAAACAAAGGTTAAATGTTTGAGGAATATGATATGTAACTAAGAATTAAAAAAAATGGTCATAAGATTAAAAAAAATAAGAAAAACTTTATCATATCATCATCCCCAGTGTTTTGTTTAGTGCAGCTTTTACATCTACAAAATACCAGAAACTAACAACTGGTGACTGGAACAGGGCTAATTTATTTATTTATGTTCTACAATGAGAATGTGCATGCTAAAGATTTAAAGCCCTCTGAAGGAACCCAGAGAAGTTGCTCAGGGAAGAGAAAGGCCCTGACCTTAAAAACACAGTCACATATCCTGGCTGATAACGGAAATCATACTAGCTTTAGGCTTTAATCTCTGTTGAACATAAATATCCCACTGGAGAATCAGATTTTAAGTCACTGTGTATTTTTTAAGTCCATCTTGCTTTTCCAAAATACGTAAATATCAAAACACTAATGTAACCCTCAGTTGAGAATACTTCAATCATGTGATTGAAAGCATTTACACCATTGAAGATTTTTTAGGGCTTTATATTTTATTTACCAAAAAAACCCAAAAACAACAACCAAGAAAACCCTATGAATTTTTTTCTCTTCCCCATACATATCTGAAATTATTTTATTGGGTGTGCTTGACTGAATTTCCATTTTGACCCTAGATTCCTCCCATCCAAGTACTAACCAGGCCCAACCCTGCTTAGCTTCCGAGATCAGACGAAATCGGGCACGTTCAGGGTGGTATGGCTGTAGACTTTACCCTAGATTCCTAAGAAGACCCTCCACACAGACAGGACATGGGACATACTCAGCATGAGTCTGTTGTTTCTGCCCTTCCTATGAGCAGAGCACTGACCACTTTTTGTTTTGGATTTTGTTTTCCAGACTATTTAGTGCACAGCCTTGGAAGACAGAGGTGGTGATAAAGGGTATGGGTGCTTGTTGCCCTCCAGAACCAAGATTATCTTGGAACAAATGTTGGGGAGGTTTGCATGCAGTCCTTCAAAAGGATTGACATTTCCTAAACTTGGGACTCTTCTGTGACACACACTCCACTGTGTGGAAAATCTTCCCCTGGCCTTCACAGCACCACTCGGAGAATTAGGGCTCAGGGAACCTGTGCAAATGACCACTGCTATTGCTGTGAGTAATAAATAGTTCTTTGACCCAGAAGCCAGGACTTCAGCCAGCATCCATGGAACTGTGGCAGGCTAACTTATTAGCCTGTAAACTCAGTACAATCCCAGCCCTCTCATGGTTCCTGAAATTGATCTAATGTAGATCTAAGTTGTAAGATGCTTTCATTTAAATCTTGTTTTCTTCTTCTTGAGAACTTGTTCTATCAGGGGGAACAGGGGGAAAGAAGCAGGTGGTAAAGAATACACGGGATGCCAGAGGGGAAGAAACAGAGGCACAAGTGGTGAGAAAAGACTCTCGACAGAGGGAAGTTTGTGGCTCCAAAACCAACTCTGTGTGCTTCACATTGTGCCTGGGGCCCATCCTGCTGTCATCCCACAATCTTTTTAGCACTGTTCTCCTGAGTGTGGTTGAGGCTAATTAACTCACTCCTAAGCATAAACCAGCCCTGTTAGCATTTGTTTATATTAATTCTCACACAAATCCCCTCCTTCAAATTAAAAATGAGACAACCATCTGTAACTAATTTCACAATTCCTGAGATAATGAAACAATGTTTTCTAAAAAGAAATTTGCAACTAATTTTCTGACTCCTCAAAAGTCAGTTTTTCCTAGATCTTAGCATAATTTCTGTTCCCCCTTGAGGAAGCATGCCAGCATAGTTGTAACAAACTTCATTTCTCTAAAGAATCTCAGCATTCACCCACAATCTCCAAGGAACTCATTTAGCTAGCAGTGGGAAAAAAAAAATCCTGGTGGGGGGGAACCCCACAAAACCCTATTCAATCAAAACTTAGAAATGGCCCTAACTGAAGCAAAAGCACGTAACGTACAAAATAATCCATTTAAAAATCAGCAGGAGATTGTTACGTGTTTGAATAATTACTAAACCAGTTTGAAACATAGTACACTAGCTTTCATAGTGTATTACCTGAAAATGAAAAGTTTTACATTTCTTAATGTCTATCCTTTGAGTTGAATTTATTTTCATGGGGCTTCACGCTGTGGAATTTTAATACTCTTAAGTATAGAGATTAATGAGATGAAGGTGTCACCAGGGCTGATTTCTTCTGTCAGTCTCCTTGGCTTGTAGATTGCTGTCTTTTCCCTGTGTCTTCACATGGTCTTCCTTCTGTGCGCCTGTCTGTCCTAATCTTTCTTTGGAAGGACTCTAGTCTTACTGGATTAGGGCCAACCCACAAGATCTTATTTTAATTTAACTACCTCTTTAAAGATCCTATTTTCAAATATAGTCCTGAGGTACTAGGGGTGAGGCAAGCTCAGCCTCCCTCCACTATGAACTTTGGGGTGACACAATTTAGCCCATTACAATTAGAATTCAGAAAGCTGACTCAGAAAATGTCAGAATACAGGGTGGTCCTGGGCACTCCTTCCTTCCAGGTTTCAAATCCATTTTCCACACTAACAGCCAAATGATCTTCGTAAATCTTGTTCTTTTGCTTAAGATTATTCTCAGTCTCCCCTCTTGCCTTCTACAGAGATTCCAACCCTGCCACGGCATCAAGGTCCTTGTGGTCTTGCCTCTGCTCTTCCCTGTTTCTCCATTCACCAGTCTCTCAGCCGCACCAAACTTGAAGTGTGTGTGGAGTACGCCAAGCTTTACCAGGCCTCCTTCCCTTTGCACATTCAATTCCTTTGAACTGAACTGTCCTTCCCGGTGTTCTCTCCCTGTGCTGTTTCCTCTGACTTGGGTTCCTCCGTCATAATTCTAATGTCCCTGCCCCTCGGAGGCCTTCAGGCCTTGCATGGTCTCCATGCTCCCTCAGGACCCTTGGTGGCTCTAAACCATGGGTCTTACAGAAACCAAATGAAATGGTTTAGTTCTCTGTCGCTCCACCAGAATGAGAGTCCTTGAGGACCCTGTCCGCCTTCTCTGTGTTGCCAGCACCTAGCCCCGTGCCCCCCCCGGAAGGCAAAGACTTCACAAAAAATGTTAAACTAACAAATACGCAAACTTGGAAACTTCAATTTTTTTGTTTAAAAAATTGGGATTAAACATACTTCATTGGGTTTTGCAAGGTTTCAAAGAGAAAAAAACCCGTGAATAATCTTATATATTCCGAGGAATCAGAATCTTAATATTTTTTACTGTCATGCAGTGAAAGAACCATGTTCTCAACTCAGGCTGCTCAGCTGCTATCACTTCTCAGCACTTCTCTAAGATACCTGATGATGTGTGTGGTAGACTGAGCAAACAGCAATCCTGTGTTAACTATTAATTACCTAACCTCTGTACTGGTTTTGAGTCAGACCAGCAGGATGGGTCCACTGCAGTCAAGTGGAGCTAGAGAGGAGAATCTAGCAATCCACAAATCACAACTTCAGCCTCCAACAGTAATTATTCCCAGCTTCCAATAGTAGTTATTTGGCAGCACTAAGATCAAACCAAACGTGCAATTCCTCAAAATACAAAATGATGATTAAAACTGGTGGTTGAAAATCAAATACAATAAAAGAAAGGAGAACAAGAAATCTGAGGAACTAGAGAGGGAAAGGGAAGCCCAAGGCTGTGGTGTGATTCTTTAAAAGACAATATACTAGAACTGTGGTTCTCAAATGCTGGCCTGCCTTAGGACCACGTGGAGGGCATTTTGTACACTAAAACACAGTTCCTGGGCGGTACCCCAGGGTTTCTGATTCAGTGGGTCCGCCTCGAGGCCAGGGAATCTGCATTTCTACCAAGTTTCCAGGTGATGCTAATGTTGTGGTCATAAGGGGCCCCATGCCCCACTAAGCCGGGCTGGATTAGAACACAGGAAGAGGAGGTGAAACCTTCAGGGGGAAGGACAAATAACCAAATGTTGAACAGGCTTCCTGTGACCTTCGATGAAAGACACAAAAAGAAGAAGTCTGAAAAATACAAGGGCCATCTCTTCCTGGGAGAGTATGGGGAATGAAAGCCAAGCTGGGATTCCACCAGGAGGTAGAGGAGAATGTTACCAAGCATTGGGGAAAACAGTCACAGCAGGGAAACAGATGTGGATTCTTCTGTGCTTTGGCCAGTTTAGAGAACAGTAGTTCAGATCAAAATACTATTCAGTTTTATTTTTTTTTTCTAATTAAACATTTCCTTCTTGAGAGATACGTATAAAACCAAGTATGAGGGGCGCTTGGGTGGCTCAGTTGGTTACCACCTACCTTCGGCTTGGGGAATGATCCCAGGGTCCTGGGATCGAGCTCTGCATCAGGCTCCCTGCCCCGTGGGGAGCCTGTTTCTCCCTCTCCCTCTGCAGCTACCCCTGCTTGTGCTTGCTCTCTCACAAATAAATAAAATCTTTAAATATCTCAAATTCTGAGTCATTTGCAAATTATTTTTGTACGATTGTATTTCGACCTCAAATAACGTATCTCTGTTCCACCCCTCAAAATGCTGGCACCCATTCTCCTCAGCCTGACTTACTAACAGGCAAGAATAGGATCAGTTTTGCTTTTTAATGAGCAGGGTCACCATGTTAATGTTATCTTGTTTACACTTTTCTATCTGTTGCAGTGTTGTTAGATGGGGCTAAGAAATGTGTAAGATTTGGCAAACTCAATTCCTGAAGGGTTTAGAGATACAGAGCTCTTCTGAGCCAGCTAGAAATCTAAAGGCAAAAAAAATAAAATGAAAGAAGAAACAGAAAACCTAGAATTAACTGGATTGTTCTGTTCTCCTCCAGAAATATTTTTCACTGTCTTATGTATAAATGTCTTCCATAAAGACCAGACAAACCTCCAGGATATCAAATTGTTGGAGTTGCTGGAGACTTAAGACATGACTGTCTCCTTGCACTAAAACTGTGCCTTTCCCCACAGTCCACTGGAAGAATAAGTCCATGGCCTCCACTCCTGTACCTCTCAGTTCATGGGTTCTGTAAGCTAAGCCTGCCAAGAACATGGACTTTGCCTCTACACAGGACCCCCTTTCTTTCAAAACTTCAGGATGTGGTATCAGGCTTTTAAAGTATTTAACTTTAATGTTAATGCAAATTTTATGGAATTGGTCTTTAGCTTATTACCTGAATTAAATTTAATTTGGGGGGGCGGAGCAAGATGGCGGAGGAGTAGGAGACCTAGATTTCGTCTGGTCTCAGGAATTCAGCTGAATAGGGATCAAACCATTCTGAACACCTACGAACTCAACAGGAGATCGAACAGGAGAGTAGCAACAACTCTCTGA